>NC_068358.1:126753057-126903908 GCF_020536995.1 Dreissena polymorpha
ATATTCTCCAGGCACCAATCGATGAGTTCTACACGGGGGCTACAACTGACGCTCACAATTGCAGACTAGATGTCAGTGTAACCTTAACAAACAAAAATATTCACCCCCTACTCAATCTGTCACTGGGTTACAAGCCACTTACACATCAATTCACCCCTTACTTGATCTGTCACTTGGGTTACAAGCCACTTACATATCAATTCACCCCCTACTCGGTCTGTCACTGGGGTTACAAGCCACTTACATATCAATTCACCCCCTACTCGGTCTGTCACTGGGGTTACAAGCCACTTACATATCAATTCACCCCCTACTCGGTCTGTCACTTGGGTTACAAGCCACTTACATATCAATTCACCCCTTACTCAATCTGTCACTGGGGTTACAAGCCACTTACATATCGATTCACCCCTTACTCGATCTGTCACTTGGGTTACAAGCCACTTACATATCAATTCACCCCCTACTCGGTCTGTAACTGGGGTTACAAGCCACTCACATATCAATTCACCCCCTACTCGGTCTGTCACTTGGGTTACAAGCCACTTACATATCAATTCACCCCCTACTCGGTCTGTCACTGGGGTTACAAGCCACTTACATATCAATTCACCCCTTACTCGGTCTGTCACTGGGGTTACAAGCCACTTACATATCACTAATACATACCTTATCATCAAGCGACTTGTTGGACAGGTTTCTCCTCATGCCAGACATGTGCCCGTCTGTAGCACTCTCAAACTGACTGGGGCTCCTCTTTGGGCTTCTACTGGGGCTCCCACCAGAGGTCAGTCTGCTGGGTATGGCATCTGGAGATTTAAGGTAATGGTTATGTTTTGAGAGGGACATGTTTAAGAAAAGCTTTATATAGAGTTTCCCAGTTTATGAAAAAAATTCAAAACCTAATTTTAAGTAAGTGTCTTAAAAATCTAATTATAAAGACATAGCTTTATGACCGTAGCAAACATTTACCACATTCAATATACATAAAACAATTGTAAAAGTGGTTACAAATCTGTTGAATGTAAGCATAACATAGTTGCTTTCAATAAGTGATAATTTCTGGATCTGATTAAGATTCTCAAAGCTGGCGTAGTGACATTAGTACAAGGGGTGTGATCACTCCTACATTCAAATAATTTTCCTATTTTTAATGCAAATATTGCTTCACAAACAGAAATTAACTTGAAACAATCTGCTAAATAACAATAATAGCTTTGGTGTACCAAGTAAGAGGATATTTTCTGTCCTTGAGGTTTATAAAAAAATCACACACCCTGGCATATTTCCAAGGTAATGTTCTTACTATTGGGAATGTTTATTGGGAGAGACTGCTGGTCCCTGGTGGTAATCAGCCCCTTGACCTTGGCCTGCACTGACCCCATGAGGGACTTGCCCTCCCTGACCTTCCTCTCAGACTCTCCCAGACTGGCCCCAACACTTGCCACACTCCGTACAGGGGCCAGCCAGGGTTCACTGGGCTTACTAGACATCACTGGGCCGTCGCTATGGCATTAAAAAAAAATGTTTCTAATATGAGCCACGTTGTGGGTGAACAGGGCTGAATGCAAGTGCATAAAGCACAGGCTATTCAGGGACGATACTACTTTTATAAATTTTTGGTTTACAGGGGGTCACTTTTAACCCCAAATCCAGTTGAGGCTGAAAGTGTTGTCCCTGATAAGCCAGCGCAAATTGCACAGCTTTTCTGGGACAACACTTTACTCACATGCATTAAGCCCAGTTTTCCCAGAACGTTACTCATATAAAAACATATATCAGTTCATCTTTGAAACTTACAGGAAACAACAGTTAAAAACAGATAGCAAATGATTATAGTGCTAGAGTGGTTATTATGTTTTAATCCAATTTTTCAAAGAGAGTTATTATTTCACTTTAAAAAATATATATATATAAACATTTGTTTTTTATTAATGTTAGAAGTTTGTTTTTCATTAATCATGACTGATTATTAATATCACTTGCATAATTCTTTATTTTCAATAGATAGTAGGATATTTTTAATCTTGAAAAAGCCTTTTGATTATTTATGCATAAAGCACATAATTTTTAGTGTATTTTTAAGGTCACTAAGTAGGTTCAACGAATGTATTTAAGAAGTTAATTTGTGAAAATTTTGTATAAACTAGACCTTTATTCATATAAAGGCCATTTTATTTTTCCCCATATTAAACTCATGGGCAAAAAGAAAGTTCTATTCCTGAAACAATTTGACCTTTGAACTCCATGTATGATATTATCCTTTAACATTTGTGGCTGTTTCTTGCTTATGACTCCTTCTCTGGTATGGGTTGTAGTTTTAATATTGAGATAAATGGACATATTCATCTTTATTTTAGATATTCACTGTTATCTAAAGAAGTGTTCAGAGATCCAACTCTTAATAACAAGAAATAGATATTGAATAGAAATATATACATGTTCATTCAGCATTATTAATGGCATATTTAATAGATTATTTTATCCTTTACCACTTAGATATGTATTTTTACGCATTTGTAGTCCCTTAGAAAGTTAAATTTAATTAAATGACTTTCTTAATAGTTTCAAGTTTTTAAGGCTTTATTTCCAACCCTTAGTTACTGATGTGCAGCAAACAGCGTAAAACCAGAAACAGCCTGCGAGTTACTTGGGTTAACTGCGAGTTACTAGGGTTAATGACCAAACATGTACATGTATAAAGAGTCGAACGCTATTTTTCAAACCTACCCTGTACATTTGGTCTGAATCTTGCACTTGTCCACACATTTCTTGTGACATATCATCTTGCATGTGTAACACTGCTGTCCACCCTTGAACCAGATCTGATGGGAGATAGGACACATATAATACATCAACATTTTGTTGCATGCATGTCAGTTCTTATATATATATTGTATCATTCACAGAAAAAAACTTAAAATTTCATTTTGAAAAATTTTATACTGATTTGATGTCTTTTCATGCTGATGGCATTGTTTAGTAACAATAAAATTAAAATAACTAAATATATAAAAAAAAAACACCAAAAATGTTAACTTACAAATGTGCATGAGAACAATTTTGATAATGATTGCATCAAGCAGAAAACAAGGGATTAGCATATGACAAAAAAAGCCATAATATTTGTTTACAGCACAAAATTACAAGAAAACCAATTACAATTAAATCTATGGTCTATGATAAAAATGAAAATACCCTTTAATATTTGAATACTACATAAATACACAGACTAAAGGAATAAAATATCAAAACAAGTGGTTTAAATACTCTAACAGCAACAACCTTATTCTAAGCTCTGCCACCAATATATATAAATAGCCGTTTTGTCACAGATTATCTGGCTAACCTTGAAAATTAACAAGAGCTGTCAGAGGACAGCGCGCTCGACTATTCGAGTGCTTGACAGTATAATGAAAGCCATCATGGGGAAATTGTTCATATTCAATAATTTATTAGAAGATCTTTCAAAGATAAAAAAGGCAAACATAATTTTTTTAGGGGGGGGGGGGGTAGGAGGGGGGGGGGGGTAGGGGGGGTGAGAGGGGGGTATAATGTGGGGTGTGGTAATTTATAAGATGATGTTTAAAAAAAAATTGGGGGGGGGTAGGGGGGTGGGGGGGGTGAGAGGGGGTATAATGTGGGGTGTGGTAATTTATTAGATGTTTAAAAAAAAATTGGGGGGGGGGGAGGTTGGGGGGGCGGGGGAAGGGATTCTGGGTAGGGGAGTGGGGTATTGTTTTGGTGGAATCCATTGTGGTATTCAGGTAAGTGTTGTTTTGTCAAAGTAATAATAAAATGTGATCATAAATAAAGTAGTTATGGCAATTTAAGCAAAATGTTCAATTATCTAAGTGTAAAAGGGGCCATAATTATGTCAAAATGCTTGATACAGTTGTCTGCTTTTGTTTATATGTTGGGGTCATGTTGGTAAACAAGTATGCAACATATAAAAGCAATATATTAAAGGATATAGGAAATATGTGGGGTAGTACGCAAACTTTAACATAGATTTATCAATAATATGCATATTCTAAGTATAAAGGGGGCAATAATTATGACAAAATGCTTGATAGAATTGTCTGCTCTTGTTTATAGGTTGGGGTGATGTTGGTAAAAAAGTATGCAAAATATGAAAGCAATATGTCAAGGGACAATGAAAATAAATGGGGTACGCAAACTTTAACATTTGCTGCATATTCTAAGTGGAAAAGGGGCCATAATTATGACAAAATGCTTGATAGAGTTGTCTGCTCTTGTTTATAGGTTAGGGTCATGATGGTTAACAAGTATGCAAAATATGAAAGCAATATGTCAAGGGACATTGAAAATAGTTGGGGTAGTACGCAAACTTTAACATTTGCTGCATATTCTTAGTGGAAAAGGGGCCATAATTATGACAAAATGCTTGATAGAGTTGTCTGCTCTTATTTATAGGTTGGGGTCATGTTGGTTAACAAGTATGCAAAATATGATAGCAATATGTCAAGGGACAAAGAAAATATTTGGGGTAGTACAAAAACTTTAACATTTGCACGCTAAAGCAGACGCAGACGCCGGGGTGAGTAGGATAGCTCTCCTATATATATATTTCATATATAATAGTCGAGCTAAAAATCAGACAATATCAGCTTCATCAAGAATCGTTCTTCTTAACAACGTACAGGCCACTTTACATTTTGACTGGGTAGGATTGAGAAACTCAGCATAATTATTGGCCTCACCTTTTTGCCACAAAACTGACAGTGTGTGTTAGATGGAAACTGACCAACATGGAAACTGTGCTGACCATCTATCGTCCTGCAAAAAAACACCATGATGCTTGTTGGCAGTAAACTAGAGCATTGTCACAAAAGGAACAAATAATCATCTTGCACTGTTTAGTCAGCAATTTGCAAGGACAAATTACTCGGAAATGTATGGGCATGATCAACTGTTTCAAGTTGAATAACTTTATTTATGATTCAATCTTATCCCTTGAAATTGTGGAAGAAATTTGCTCCACAAACTTTAACACTTAATGTACTTAAGGGAACAACTAACCGACCGACCCAGTGAATCCAATAAACATCACTCTCACATCTTGTTTGTGGGTGTTTTTGGAAAATGGCTATATTTTATAAAGTAAAGCTATTCATAAATAAAGTCTTGTAAGATCCTCATATGACACAGGTATTTACAAGCAAATGTCATGCTAAATCTACATTTTTCATAATTTCTCGATTGATAATAAATGGATTGCATCAAATTAATTCTCTTAGAAATTGTATTCAAAATGACCCATTATTAGCAGAATTAAATTTAAGTCAATTCAAGTGAAAATCATAACACAGTTTATTTCAATTAAACATGCACTAATTAAGTATCTTTTTCTAGTTTCTCAGATTCGTTTATGTAAACTCATTGCTCTTTTTTAGAGAATAATTTCATCAAGGGATCTTGTATGTGAATACAAAACATAAATTAACATAATTGTTGTCCTGACCTGAAACAACGTCAGGAAATAAAGGAATTAAAGCATAAGTTTTAGCAAAATAAAGAACATACATCATACTGTAAAACCATTAAATTTCGTGTGGTACGAATTTTCGTTGATTCCGTTGTTTCGCTGAACCACAAATTCAAGTACCAACGATTATTTTTACATTTTTAATCCGAAATTGGTCCTTTCCGACATTCTCTATTGTTTTCGGTTATCTGAGATATTTGATTGAGATATGCTAGGTAATACAATATGTTGTTTTCTGGATAAGTGTTTGGGTAATAATACTTTTTAAATCAAGCACGGAATTTAAACTGTACATCAACGCTTGTTCTCTTTTACATGATGTCGTCAAATTAATAGTTTTCAGATTTATCACATATGTCAATAAAGTTAAAAGAGACATAACAGTTTTCACACCTGTATTTTGGGGACCATATGACTCAGTTATTAATACTAGGGGACCGATTGAGCAGAGAATTGCAAATATTGTCAAAACAACATTGATGGCAATTAGCGAGCGGGGACCCACAAGATCGCCGCTTATTCTCTCTTATCGACAATTATCAGCAACACTTTCATGCTTCAGTGCACATTTACCTCAACCCTTGCTGTCAACACTGATTAGCAGATTATTCTTCGTTATTACTCTGGTTGTTTTAAAAAAAATTATTATGACTGTCAATCTTCCCCGAAAATTTGAAATCCACGAAATTACGTGTTTACGAATTAGTTGTTTTTTATTAAACCACGAAATTTCATACCGACAAATTTCTATACGTTTACAGTAAACACAAATTATATTATTTCTTACACTTTTGGAAGGGATTGTGCTCTCATTCTTTCTAATGGAGGGTTCAACACATTGTTGACAATAATTTTTCGCTCCATTTTACTAACTACTTCAAATGGTTTGTGAACAAATGACAGAGTTATGTCCCCATGGCATATTGTAGGATCAAAGCCTGGGTGACTGCTGTATGGAATCTTGGCTCTTCTGAAAAAATATAAATATTATACTTTTGTAACAAAATGAAACAAATAAGCTACTCAAACATTACAACACAAATTAAATTTACTGGTACTTAGAAGTTTAAAATTAAAACGTCACATTTTGTCATCACTTAACACATGAATGAATTAAACTATACTAACACTAAAAGCTTAAATTAAGTATAAAAAAACCAGATGTGTCGATAGAACACAGATGCCTCCACATTCAACTTAAGTTTTTTAATTTGATGTTTGACCTCTTAGTTTGACCTTGACCTTTGAAGTAGGGCTACCGAAGTTAAATATATGATACATCGTCAAATAATGGTTTATATTTGGGCAAAGTTATTCTAAATTCCGTTAATTCATGGCAAATTTATAGCTGAGACAGGATTTTTCATCCTGTTTTATGGACAATTTTAACCTCTGATCTCTTAAAGAAACCTGTGTGAGATTTTTCAATGACATGTCATCTTATGAATGTTTACATTTGAGCCATGTTATTTTAAAATCCACCTATAAATGGGAAAGTTATGGCTGAAACAGGAATGTTCAAGCTGTTTATGGCTTAATATGACTGCACAGGCCTATCTGGAACGGCACTTTACAAACTAGCATTAAGCCCAGTTTTCCCAGAACACCACTCAAAAAGTAATGTTAAGCATTTGTTATAAAGCAAAACTTTTTATATTTACGAAGCGGTGATGTTTTCCTCCGGTGGTTTGAGGTAAACAGTATACTGGGCGTCACCCTGTAGAGTCAGTAGACAGCTGGCAGCAACGTCAGACAGTAGGATACTGGCCTGCAAAGAAATAAATAAGAGGCACAAAATTAACTTTTTTTAATCAATTTCAGCGGGAAAAAAAACAACTACATGTGTTAAATTGATTGCCATAATCGCGTTTAGAGGCACTGAAAAAGTCTCTTTCCTTGGAAAAAACAGTACTTAAAAAGTTTGTGAATAATCTTCAAAATGCTTGAAGAAAGGGTTTGAAACTCTGGACATTCTGGTTGCAGTGTGGACTGCATATTCCTTACACCATTATACAAATTCTTTGCCATGTGGACTTGGACTTCAATACATCACACATTGGAACCCAAAGCAGACACTAATCCTGAGTAATGATAACTTATTGGCCAATTGCTTTGGGATTAATAAGGGTCATTCTCCAAAAAGGATTCTTTTAGATGTAAAATTCTTCCAAACAATTTTTAACCAAGACTTTTGCTTCTGCAAAATGCATTGTCAAACCAATTTGTCCAATCTCTAGATTTACCTCCATTTGCCTCTCAAATAATGCATGAACAAGAAACATGGCAGCGTCAAGAAACCAGATTTTCAACATTTTATTAATATAATTGAATTAATTTGAATAATTGTGCAATGTTATGCTAGGTTTGCATGTAAGCTGCCTACACACAAATTTTCAGGGCAATACCTCCATCCAAACTCAAGTCACTTAACTGAAAACCATGTTTCTATTTTTGCAGACCTTGACCTTTGCCCAACACATCCTAAATACTATATATAGATAGATCTCCATGCAAGTCTGGTATATCCATTGTTTCATCAAGATTGATTAATTAATTTTTTTTCGGAAAACCACCTTATGGACACATACCGTCCGCCTGCCTAGAAGCCTGCCTTATTCCGATCTTTCAACCAGGATTTTCAACTTTGATAACAAAAAATTAAAAACAGGATGTGTTTGTGAAACACTATGTCCCCCCATATATTGCCTTTGACCTTGAAGGATGACCTTGACCTTTCACCACTCATAATGTGCAGCTCCATGAGATACACATGCATGCCAAATATCAAGTTGCTATCTACAATATTGCAAAAGTGTATATTAAATGAGCGATATTGACCCATGTATTTGACCTTTAACTTGATGGATGACCTTGACCTTTCACCACTCAAAATGTGCGCTCCATGAGATACACAAGCATGCCAAATATGAAGTTGCTATCTTCAATATTGCAAAAGTTATGGCAAATGTTAAAGTTTGATGCAAACCAACAAACAAACCATCAGGCAGGGCAAAAACAATATGTCCCCCACTTTAGTGGTGGGGGACATAAAAAGCTTATATTGCATTTTTTGAAACTCCCTTCTAAGTTAAAGTTGTGAACCAAACAATAAAAACATTGTCTACATCAATTTATTTAAAAGTCAAATAAAATTTCTACAAAAGACTGGTGCTTTGACTTAAAAAGTGTTTAATTTCAATAACAGAATCTAAAGCTTAAATTAGTAACCAATGAGAAAGTTTGTTACGTATGAGCTAGGATTTCTTTTACATTAAATATCTTCAATTAGGACAAAAAGTTAGCATAAACAAATTCCGTGCTCTGGGGGCAGGTATGGTACTTACATATCCAATCTTGGTGGTCACATTGTAGAATGGCAGTTCGTCATTGGGTGGGGTCAGTTTAGCCCCGCCCTCCCCCCGACCAGGGACTGGGAGTGGCTTGCTGTTCCTGTTGGTCTGAACCCTGCACCAGACGCAGACATTCACGTATTGGTCCTCCTTGTTACAGTCAAACTCAAATTCTTCGCCCCACTCAGGATCCTGCATAAAAATGTTCGAGCAACGATTTAAGTTTCCATATGTAAGAAACCTTTTAATGTAACCAATTAGTTAACCTATTTCTTTTGGCTACATTAAATTTTAAGCCTAAAGCTTTCTGACACACGTTATGTCCATATCCAGGTAGAAAAAACACTTGGTCCCATAAGGGAAGATCTTAAGAACACTTCCACAGTGGGGTTTAAATCAGGGACCTTGCTGTGGCAAGGCAAACACAATATTTATTACGCTACAAAAACCAATGGATAGAAGTGAAACCCCTATTAGTTAATTCAAAGCTAAAAGTTTCAGTTTAAAGTTCGAATTTTTTTCATACACATGTAACAAATAAGACATTCTACAATCTTCAATAACTGATTGCACATTATGGTATTTAAACGCAAATACTGTCAAAAAATTGGTCCTCAATGTTACACTCAAACTTATATTCTTTGTATTTGTAAGCAATGGTACCGTTGAAAACTGGAGTTCCCTCGTTGCTGTCTCTCCTATCCTGCGATCCTGTGCTTGGTTGCCATAACTACCAATGTCACTGGATATGCTGACACTATCCCCATCTGATACCTAAATAAGTGCATTAGAAAGACCTAATTTTCTGTCCCCCAAAATTCCCAGCACATTCCTTTGCATGGCTAGCCCAGCTTTTAAAGGGTAAGTTTGTAACAAGATTCAAGATTTAATTCCTAGAAAAGCCACATATTGTGTTTCAATTTTGTCATGAAATACTTTCTAGAGCCATTTTCCATTTTTTGATCATTGAATTCAAATAGGGCAGTTGTCTGGTTAACCATTTAGCTCAGCAGGGCATGTTCAGGTAAAAATTGAAAAGATTAACATCAAATAACCTTTTTGCACATAATCTGGGCAAGGTTAGCTGAGCTTAGTTGTTTATCAGTATTAGATGCACATAATTTTGCCACTAACTGTAAACAACTTCAATCATATAAGATGACTTAAATACTCATTTACAAGGTGAACAATTAAAAACAAGAGCCTATAAAATGTATAATTATGCCCATAATGTTATTAGTGGCCATGGAGGCTTGCCACTATTTAAAACAATGCAAAACCAGGTCCTTTGTTACAGAAATAATCAAATGCGCCTATTCTTTAATGCTTATTAAACACATGTTTAAATTCAATTTAATTAATAAAATAAACAAATAAACTACAAGTAAACCAAGTTACCTTGCTAATGTTAGTGTCACTCATAGCCCTGGCCTGTTTACCATCCTTTGTAATTTTCTGAGGGGACGACTTTGCTGACTGAGAGCCATCTTTAAGAAGACTGCTTGCAGATGATTGGCTGCTCACATCAGTGCTGTCATCATGGCTATAAATAGATTCCCTAGAGTTTCCCCTAGCAATGTCCGCTTCATGTAAGCTCTCTGGCCTGTCACTACTCTGACTGAAGAGTTTCTTCTTTTCCAACTGCAACTTTTGGGTAAGTTTATTGCTCAGTTTTGGAGATTCAGATTTAGCTGGCATGGTATTGTTTGGGGGCATTGGGTTCTCCAGCTGGAATTGTGGTTTTGAAGACTCCTTCAAGTTAATGTTAACAAATTCACTGGAATCATCCTTGCTGTCCACATTTGTTTCTGCTACTTCAATCTGTAATAGTAGGCAGACACTATAATCACTATCCACTACTCCATAGTGTCATTTTGGAATGAAATGAAATAATTTATGGTAAATTAATATGTACACACACAACTACAATAGCAGACACAAACAGACATACCTCAAAATCTAGGACCTCATTCACATTCGGCTGACAGACATACCTCAAAATCTAGGACCTCATTCACATTTGGCCGACAGACGTACCTCAAAATCTAGGACCTCATTCACATTTGGCTGCTCCTCTTCATCAATCACGTCATTCAAGCGTCTATTACGTCGGACGGTCAACACTAGATTTTCGGTGGCAGTCTTCATCTGTTTTGTGGCGTGGCGAATTGACAGGACCCGCACATTGCATATGAACTCAATGATGTCACCCTGAGTATATATTAATAAAGTTTAATATAGCTAGTGCTTAATTTTCAGTAAATATAAACACATACCTGTACTGATATTCAACATTTTCCCATTTAGCACACAGTAAAATAATTTAATTGTCCCGATGGAATGTTTTTAAAAAGTTCCAGATTTATGCCAGCTTAAACGACTATGGTAACACTCTACAGTACCCTTAGCATTGGCAGTATTTTATATGCTTTCAAATATGCATCAATATTTATTTATTCTATTAGAATGAATTATTTGTCCCACTTGCACAATGTGTAACAGGATTAATATTTATTATACAAACAATACATATTTTACAAGGCTTTTGTGCTTAACTTTTAAAAAACAAAAACTTTTTAAATTAAAATTTTACTGTTGAAACTAGAACAAGTCACAGTTGTGATGAATACACCATACCGCCGCATGTTGAAATATCTAGCAAGTTGGAACTATACAAAATTGGACCCTGGGGAGTGCCAGTTTTGACACAAAGAGTGTTTTGTCAACAAATATTGTAGACAATCACAGTGCAATGTTACACATCAAACATTAAACTTTCGGGCGTTGTGGTTTCTGAGTAATTTTTTTTCTTCTTGCAATATAAGTCTATCGGGTATATGAATTATTTGAGCCTGAATGTCGCCATTCATGGCCCCTGCTTTCATAAACCGTAGTAGACTAATAAACATACCAAATATAATACATCTTTATATTGCCATTACAGATTGTTTGTGTGCTTACAAAGTTTACAGTAACAATAATAATGATACAGAAATTCTAAGTAAAACAAGCAAAAATGGAGCATTGATATCCCCCGCAGATAATAACCTTTGTAACAGACGGATGAACTGACGGACCGACAGAAGGACCGGTAAGGACAATTCTATATCCCTCTGCCTGGCAGGGGATACAAATGATCAACAGTTTTGTTATTTTTAAAGTAGGACAACTTCATATCACAAGCAAATTCGTTGAATTGATATCCCCCACCAATATGCTTCTGGACACAAAAGTGTTATATTTGACACTCAAAAAAGCATTTCTTCAAGATACAAAGGGCCATAACTCCGTTATTTACAGATGGTGTACAATGCCATTTGGCGTGCATAATCCTCATATCCATATATATACTCATACCAAGTTTCAATGCAATCCACCAAAGCACTTCCAAGATATAGCCCCGGACGGACGGAAAGACGGATGGAAAGACGGACAATGCCAAAACAATATCCCTCCGCCTATGGCGGGGAATAACAAGAGCACCGCCTTGCGGGTGCAGACCGCTCATCTTTTTTTCTTTTTAAAGGTGTAGGGACATATCTCAATTTCAATCACAAAGAAGGGAGGGGTGGAGTGGAGAGGGGTGTATACTGTGGGGGTGTGGTCATTTATTACATTATCTTTCAACAAGAGTTGTGTTTGTCAGAAACACAATGCCCCCTATTGCGCCGCTTTGAAGCCAGTAATTTGACCTTTGACCTTGAAGGATGACCTTGACCTTTCACCACTCAAAATGTGCAGCTCCATGAGATACACATGCATGCCAAATATCAAGTTGCTATCTTTAATATTGCAAATGTTATGAAGAAGGTTAAAGTTTTGGTTAAAGTTTTTGAATTTGTTTTTTGACCTTTGACCTTGAAGGATGACCTTGACCTTTCACCACTCAAAATGTGCAGCTCCATAAAATACACATGCATGCCAAATATCAAGTTGCTATCTTGAATATTGCAAAAGTTATGACCAAGGTTAAAGTTTTGGTTAAAGTTTTGGGACACACACACACATACAATGACAGACAGGCCAAAAACAATATACCCCCGATCTTTCGATCAGGGGGAATAAAAATGCAAAAAAAAATGCAAAAAAAAACAACAAAATTTGGGGGGGGGGGATTCTTGGGTGGGATGGTTGGACGGTATTTCAAAAATAAAAAAATAAAAATAAATATTTGTGTTTTTTAACCATGTTTGAAAAAAAACAAGAGATATGTTTGTCAGAGACACAATGCCCCCTATTGCGCCGCTTTGAAATTATTTATTTTTTTTACCTTTGACCTTGAAGGATGACCTTGACCTTGAACTTCAACCACTCAAAATGTGCAGCTTCATGAGAACGCCGCTTTGAAATATTATTTTTTTGACCTTAAACCTTGAAGGATGACCTTACCTTGAAGGATGACCTTGACCTTCCACCACTCAAAATGTGGAGCTTCATGATAATGCCGCTTTGAAATTATTATTTTTTTACCTCTGACCTTGAAGGATGACCTTGACCTTGAAGGATGACCTTGACCTTGAACTTCCACCACTCAAAATGTGTAGCTTCATGATAACACCACTTTAAAATAAAAAATTTGACCTGTAACCTTGAAGGATGACCTCGACCTTGAAGAATGACCTTGACCTTGAACTTCCACAACTCAAAATGTGCAGCTTCATGAGAACGCCGCTTTGAAATTTGAAAACATTTGACCTTTGACCTTGAAGGATAACCTTGACCTTGAAGGATGACCTTGACCTAGAACTTCCACCACTCAAAATGTGCAGCTTCATGAGAACGCCACTTTGAATTTTATTTTATTTTTGACCTTGAAGGATGACCTTGACCTTCAACTTCAACCACTCAAAATGTGCAGCTTCATGAGATACACATGCATGCCAAATATCAAGTTGCTATCTTCAATATTAAACAAGATGTGGTTGTGAAACACTATGTCCCCGTATATGACGTTTAACCTTGAAGGATGACCTTGACCTTGACCCTTCACCACTCAAAATGTGCAGCTCCATGAGATACACATGCATGTCAAATATAATATTGCAAAAGTTATTGCAAATGTTAAAGTTGGCGCAAGCCAACAGACCAACCAACAGACCAACAGACAGGGCAAAAACAAAGTAAAACAAAACTACTATAGTGGGGGACATAAAAAGTTATGGCCAATGTTAAAGTTTTTGGACGGACAGACCCCATTTATTTGACATTTGACCTTGAAGGATGACCTTGACCTTCACCTTTCACCACTCAAAATGTTCAGCTCCATGAGATACACATGCAGGCCAAATATCAAATTGCTATCTTGAATATTGAAAAAGTTATGGCCAATGCAGACCTGTTTACCCTACAGATTGCTTCTCAGTAGTATGGAGGGCATCTCTCAGTTGTTTTGGGCTGTTGTCAGTAGTTTTAACCTTTTCAATCATTTTGAGCATTAAAACACCATGACTGGGTCACATATCAGTTTAACAGTACATAAAGCATTAGATGAATTTACTTGCTAATAATTTAATCTGTAAAGTGATTTTTTTTGCTTTTTTTTGTTACAGCCTGTGCCATTTGGATTGGGAAAATTAGCGCGATAAACCATGAAATTGGAAAAATAGCGCGATAAACCATGAAATTGGGAAACATTAAGCATTATAAATATGATTATAAGTAACAGAATTAATTTTTTTCAAGTGCATGTTTGACAGCATTTTTATATTATAAAGTGCTGCTTTAATGTCTTCTTACAATGAAGACAATATTTAATTAATATCCATCCACATGCATATTAAACTTGCAATAATCTATAGATTCTTAAATACACCATTTGATCATAAGCTCTTTAAGAGCAGCTATTAATTTAATTCAGTATCTTTTTAATTAAATGTCATAAGGGGAAAACATAAACAAATACTGACAAACACCCTTTCGTGTTCTTGTTGTGTTAATGATGTATTAAATGGAGTTAAAATAATATATTTTATTTGTTTACCTTTCAATATCTTGCACTTGACAACCTCAGTTCAATGCAATTTCATTAAACTGTACAGCGCAACAAACATAATAAAGCAGAATATGCATATGAATCTGAGTATACACATATCCACTAACATATAAATCAAATCAAGTTTGTCTCTTTCCATTTTCAAACAATACTCATCTTATTATAATAAATGCTTTAACTTTGTGAGTAGACTGAACTCCAATTTTCCAACACTCGTTTTCGTGACGCACAGTCACTGTGCAGATTTCTGATAAATATTTGATTTTGTTTTTTTTATCTCAAACATAGTATTTTGCGTTAATTGACACAGGTAATACATTCCCTAATAACCATATTATATCCGTTGTTAATTTTAATGGCATTTATTATTTTTGCCGTTAATCGCAATTTCTCGTATGCTTGCCGCCATCTTAGACGTGTGTAAAAACAGGCGTGCTCAATCCCGATACATCTACTATCGTCGGTATTCTTCGCAATAGAGAGAGAGATAAGTATACTGGATAGCAACGTAAAATCGTATATATTCGACTAAATTTGCGAACCAATACGTAAGTCAGTTACTGTTCGGTGACGACTTGACAAGCTCAATCAGCACCCGTTCCCCAGGAGGATTGAATTTTAACGTATCTTACTACGCAAGCGCCAAAATGATTATGATTGATAAATTACACGCAAACACTGAAAATAAGCAAAAGTACGATTAAAAACTGAAATTTGACCATTTTGATCGATGGATCCATAGTTTTGCAGTACAAATCCAAAGTGCGTAGTTTAGCCAAATAATCCGTAGTAACTACGGCGAATCCGTAGAAGTAAACAGGTCTTCCAATGTTAAAGTTTTCGGACGGATAGACACCATAAATTTGACCATCAAGGATGACCTTGACCTTTCACCACTCAAAATGTGCAGCTCCATGAGATACACATGCATGCCAAATATCAAGTTGCTATCTTAAAAAGTGAAAGTGAAGTTATGGCCAATGTCAAAGTTTTTTTCGGACGGACGGACAGACTGACTGACATACTGACGGACAGTTCAACTGCTATATGCCACCCTTCCGGGGGCATAAACATTATTTTTTTGGGGTGGGGGGGGTGTAGTATGAGGGTGTGGTGGTCATTTATTAGATATTCTTTTATTAAAAAAATAAATAATGGGGGGGGGAGGTAGGGGGAAAGGGGGGGGGGGTTCGGGGGGGGGGCATGGGGGATGGTTTGGGTGGAGTCTATTGTGGTATGTCAGGTAAGAGTTGTTTTGTCAAAGTATCAATCGAATCTAATCATAAATAAAGAAGTTATGGCAATTTTAGCAAAATTTAATAATTTGACCTTGAGAGTCAAGGTCATTCAAAGGTCAAAAGGTCAAGGTAAAATTCAACTTGCCAGATACAGTCACCTAATGATAGCATGAAAGTATTTGAAATTTTAAAGCAATAGCCTTGATACTTTAGAAGTAAAGTGGATCTAAACACAAAATGTAACCATATATTCAAAGTTACTGAGTAAAAAAAGGGCCATAATTCCTTAAAAATGACAAACAGAGTTATGCAACTTGTCCTTTACTGTCCCCTTATGATAGTTTGTGAGTGTTCCAAGTATGAAAGCAATAACTATGATACTTTAGGGGTAAAGTGGACCAAAACACAAACCTTAACCAAATTTTCAAGTATAAAGGGCCCATAATTCCGTCAAAATGCCAGTCACAGTTACATGACTTTGCCTGCACAGTCCCCTTACGATAGTTAGTAAGTGTTGCAAGTATGAAAGCAATAGCTTTGATACTTTGGGAAAAAAGTGGACCTAAACACAAAACTTAACCAAATTTTCAATTTTCTAAGTATAAAAAGGGCACATAACTCTGTCAAAATGCCAGTCAGAGTTACATAACTTTGCCTGCACAGTCCCCTTATTATAATTAGTAAGTGTTGCAAGTATGAAAGCAATAGCTTTGATTCTTAAGGAATAAAATGGACCTAAACACAAAACTTAACCAAAATGTTCAATTTGCTAAGTATAAAAGGGGCACATAATTCTGTCAAAATGCAAGCCAGAGTTATTTAACTTTGCCTGCCCAGTCCCCTCATGATAGTTAGTAAGTGTACCAAGTTTGAATGCAATAGCATTGATACTTAACCGGACGCCAACGCCGACACCGACGCCAAGGTGATGACAATAGCTCATAATTAAAAAAAAATAGATAAGCTAATAAGGAACAATGTCTGTAAGTTTGAATGTTGTATGTAAAAAAGTGTAGGAAAAAGCCTGCAGAAAAGTTTATGTCTATGCACAGACCTATGGACCGATGTCTACATACCTGTACATACTTCCTTACTTCTTCAGGAATGTAAATACGAAGTTCTCAGCCATATAACACATATATCATTTTATAACATTGATATTTTTCATTTTCATTCCCCACCCACCTTACAAAGGCCAGCTTGTGCCGCAGGGCTATCAGGGGTGACTTTGTCTGTCACAACTCGCTTTTTCTCTGTCTTCTCTCCAGAGAATTGCTATAGACATAAACATATAACAAAGGTATAAGTGTAAAACTGTTGTAATGGCTCAATGTTCCAATATCAAATACATTAGCTTCAAGGTCAAGCCTTAAAAAAACAATAAAAGCAAAGTTATTTTAGAACAGCCCGCCCTAGTATTTGTAGAACTTAAACCAATTTTTGATATTTTGTCAGTGACCTTTTATTTAGACCATATACATGTATACATGTGTGGAGTTTCATTTGCATGGCTGTACATTTAGCAGTTACAGAGCTATTATAGGCTCTTGCATCAAATATATCTCTTATATATATATATCTTTAAATGGCTGTCAAGCTATGGGCGTTGGTCCATGACATTTAGGTATGATGCTAAATACATGTGTCCAGTTTAAAAAAATACATCACCAGTTATAATAGACAAATGCAATTGATGGACTATTTCCAGAATGTTCACCCACAAGACAAAGTTAACCCTTTGCATGCTGGGAAATTTGTCGTCTGCTAAAATGTCGTCTGCTGAATTTCTATAATAAGCATTTTCTTTGATATTTTTCAAAGAATACTATCATAATAGCAAACAGTTTGGATCCAGATGAGACGCCACGTTCTGTGGCGTCTCATCTGGATCCAAACTGTTTGCAAAGGCCTTCAAAACTCGGTTCCCGCACTGAAAGAGTTAAGCTACAATGGAATAAATGAGTATGTACAGGTACAGAGAGGTAACTATAAGGTATTTCAGGCAGGTACCTCTTTGAGAGTCAGTCCCAGGGGCACATTTGCCCTCGGTTGAATGGTAAGGGTGAGAGTTTGCCAGCTGTGCTTCCATACGTCCTCAATTTTCTCTTTATCTGCAACACAAGGACAGAGATTACAAATTTTATACAACAATACTGGTCACAAAATCGCCTATATTATACACAAGCAATTTACAAAAGTCAACGCATTTTGTGGCTGTTTATTATTTGTTACGTAACTGAACTTACATCAAGTACACAAACGGTAAATGCTGTTTCTTTAATATAAAAACATGCTTCCATATTTTTGGGTGTAAAGATTTAATCAACCATTTGTAAATTAATTTGTGACTGTGACATATACATCAGTGCAACAAAATACAGTGTGTACAAAATCAAAATTTTGCCCTTTTCACGACCACCGATTTATTTAAATATTTGAAAAACAAGACATGTGTCCATAGGCAATTGATGCCCCTACATTGCACTTGTGTCTAAAATCTCATTTGTGTAAAAAAACACAGATTTGTTGTCAAATTTGACTTTGACCTCCAAGTGTGACCTTGACCTTTGAAATGAGCAGACGAGTGTTCAAGCAACATATTGTGTTAAAATAATTTACATATGCACCAAGTTTAAAAAAAAAAACAACCTAAATATGGCAAAGTTATGACTGAATAAGGAGTTTTTTAAGCTGTTTGATGTCCAACGTTGACATTTAAGTGGGATCTTGACCTTTTAAAAAGGGAGACAAGTGTAGCACACAGCATGTTGTGCAAAATGGTGCCAGATTGATTGACAATCCATTAATATATGGCAAAATTATGGCTGAGACACGAAGCTTTGTATAGATGGACAGATGCACACACTTTTGGGTGCCGAAAGACGGACGGACAGACGATCAGTGCGACTGCTTTAGCTTCTTTCTTGACGGCAGCCCATAAAATGGTATATATTTGAATTCAAATCATGATTCTGTATTTAAATAAGACATCATAGATTATGGGCGTAAAAAAGACACTGACAAACAATTTATTAATGGCTTACCAACTGACACAGTACAAAACAGCTTGCTGTCAGGTGGTAATGGCTGCAGTCGGCTGCACTTGAGCACCTTGACTGACAGCTGCCCTTGACTCAGCTTTCTACCACGGAAACACATTTCTGGATTTAGAGATGGCTCTTCCCATGGCAGGAACAATGGTTTAAACCTCATTTTATATGCTGGTAAAACATGCTTTTTTCTGATGGTTCTTTTTAGCTGAAAAAAAAAGCAAATCAAGATACCCTGAAAGATTTTTTGTAAATTGGGTGACAAAAAAAACCTTTATTTAATTTGAACATGCTTCATATAAAAGTTACTAAAAGTATAAACCTGAATAAAGATATTTGTTTTATAGAATTAATGTTATTACATTAACAGTACTATGATTTTAGACCTATAATGGCATTCAATTAACCTCACACTGTACCTGCGCAAAAATCTTTGTAAGCAATATATCCGGTTTGCCAGTACTTATTTTGTATCGTTCATATAGTTATTTCAGTTACTGACAACTGGCCATCTAAGAGAGAATGTGAATGTACATAGAAATGATATCATGGCCAATACCCACGTAATTTATGTGACAGGGCTGGGATTTAAACTATAGACCCGTTGACAGTCAGGCTTTCTATTAACTGAGATATCCAGATCCAGGGACATACTGACATGTATACTTTAAGGAACACAATATTTTAGGTTAGTAGTTGCATCAAAAAAAAGTGTAGGGAATGGTAGGTACATAATAGCAGAAAATGTGCTTTTCTGGCTGCATGTTCAGGTAGCGCACCCCTAATGGGCACATATCCAAATATAATCTAATTAATTATTTTCTTAATCAGCATCATTTCACTGAACTACATGCAAATTTGTAGGTAGGCTTTCCATGCTTTTTTTTTTAAAATATACCGATTTTTTCAAAACCACCCCCACGCTCGGCTTTTGTCCAGTTTATTTTCACCCCTGGGGTATATAAAAGTTCCATAATTCATTCAAATTTCCAAATATGGGCATGCAGTTGGTGTGTACAGATGCTGTAAAGGTGTTTGAAGTTTAAACAAGATGAATTAAGTATTCTTTTACAGACATTTATTTTTTACAAATTTTTATCTATGGAAGAGCGCCATGAAATGTAAGTGATTTCAGCCAAGAAAAAATTGGGTCGGTTAAAAACAAAGTGTCATAAAATTCAAAATAGTATCATTTAAGTCATATTTTAAACTTAGTTTTTATAGAAACACAATATACAGCAAAAATACCAAGAACTAGACAGATTTACCTTTTACTTTTTGAAATAAAAATAAAAATGCAACATGCATGGTTCGTATTTTCAACAATAAATCACCCAATTTCGCCATAACGTTGTTTTAATTTTAATAATTGAAGAATGTGCATAAAAATTGCAACATATTTAACAATAATATAGCTTATATGCCATTTTAAATCAAATTACGTTAGAAAATAAATAAAACGCGTCGCAAAAAAGTATACGTCGTCGGCAGGATTCGAACCTGCGTGGGAATATCCCAAAAGATTTCTAGTCTATCGCCTTAACCACTAGGCTACGGCACCTAATAGTAGGCTCTTCAACGTTCGAAGAAATCGCGGGAAATCATTAGAGGTGCGCTACCTTAACACTTATTATCAATAAATCAAACATAGCATTAGCTTAATATTTTGAATTTTACAAAAAAGTTGACCAATTGAGACATGCTCTTTGAAAAGGGGTTTTTAATGCATGTGTGTAAAGTGTCTTCCCAGATTAGCCAGTGCATAATCAGGGAAGACACAGCTCTATGATATTTTCTGTTTCAAGAATTTCTCTTCTTAGCAAAAATCCAGTTTAGATGGAAAAATTTGTCTCTGATAAGCCTGTGCAGACGGCGCAGGCTAATCTGGGACGACTTTTTAGACACTTGCATTAAATCCCCATTCCACAGAGCTCGGCTCAATTCATACCTGGTTTACAATCAAAGATGATATTTGTGGTATTGGTCTCCCATTAAATCTTGAGTCAACTTGGAATTCCATTTTAGGTTCCTGCAAAAACAGTGCAATGCTTGGATTAGTATGAAAGATAACATAGAACTATAAATATTATTGTTTGAATCAGCAAAAAAATCATCTGAATCTAAAACATAATCTGGAAAAAGCTATTTCAATAACATTTATAATGTATAGCTATAATGGATTTGTGTATGTCGCATCCATCTTTGCGCATTCTACATTAGCATACTTGTCACACTGACACAGCAAAAAGCAAAACAGCAGTGACATGTACATGAATTCTTTGTTAAATCAGTGTTATAAATGACAATAGAATGAATAGTATTAGTTTTAGAAAAAAATGCAAAAACTAAAATACTTTTTTGAGAAATTTAATTTTTGATTTATTATATCCAATAATCAGCATGATTTAATTGTTTTCTTTTTCTATTGGAAGATCACTGAGTGTCATGTTATAATATTTCATTAACAAAGGTACATTTTGCGCTAAGCCCATTAAACAAAGGTTACTCATGTAAACTTTTTATTCAACAACAAATGGCCAATGTCTTATCTGGAGCTTGTGAAAAAGAAAAATTAGTAAATTTCTTGAGTGTATTTAATATCATACGCACAAATAAATACATTGCTTCTTGAGAAGGACCAACAAGTAGATTTCATTTATGAATTTTATAGCAAATGGTTGAAATACCAGGAAACTTTACCTCATGGAATGTTAAAAACCATAGAGCATCATGTGTATGTGCATTTCGTACTTAAGGCATAGAACAATTGTACCTCGTTTAGTGAAAATGACCAATAAGTATATCAAATTGCTGCAATTTATAGCACACATTCAAAACAATCGTACCTCATAAAAAGAAAACGACCAATGAGTAAATGGGATCCTGGAAAGTTGCAGTCTGGCCCTGCCCGACAAGTGGGTGACATGTATGGAGAGGTATGCCCAGGCACCGAATATCACGTCTACGTCAAGTGTTATCTGAAAGCCACCGTCGTACAGGATGTCGAGAGAAATGTCCAAGTTCTGCAACAAATCATAGCATGTGTTCAGATTTTTGCTTGCAAGTTTCAACATCAGCGTCCTGTATAAGCAAAGATGTTCTGACCCTTTTGTAACAATGGAATAGTGCAGTCTAATTATCATGACATTTGTGGTGCTATTAAATGAAATTGAAATATTGAAAATATATATTTTTTAAATCAATAAATTCAAAGTTATTTGTAGTTCTCTAATGTAGGAATTCAATCAGGATGACCTAATTTAATTTGCATGAATGTTAACGGCAAAAAATTTCAAATTTGATTAAACATTCACATCTTCAAACTTCCGATGATGAAGAATCATTGCTGCAATGGGGTTTATTTGTCATTTCATATTAAAGATATTTACATAAACCAGAGCTTTACGCATACTTCTATTACATTTACATCATATACCTGTATTTCTACATCATATACCATTATCATATCTACCTGTATCATTCTACGTCATATACCTGTATCATATCTACATCATATACCTGTATCATATCTACATAACATACCTGTATCACATCTACATCATATACCTGTATCATATCTACATCATATAGCTTTATCATATCTACAACATATACCTGTATCTTTCATATATGCAGGTATTACATCACATACCTGTATTACATCTTTATCATTGGACATCTCAACTTTTTTCAGCTCAAAGTCTTTGACTGTTGGGAAATTGCTTCCAAGGTTAAAATCTCTCACCTGTCAATACCACAGAGACACATTATCACATACCTGTATTATGTCTACATCATATATTTCATGAACAGTAGAATTGCAATAACTAGAGCTGGCGATTTTCTCGAAAACTGGCGATAACTCGAGCATTAAAGGAAGTCCCTAGCATTTTCCTTTAATTTCTTTATAAAAATACTCGCAATAACTCAAACATGCGATTTTGGATAACTCGAGGATGTGTGCCGGTCCCTGAAAGGCATTTCACACCTAATTAACTGGCAATTATTTGAGGACACTTTCTCGTCTGGTCAGTGCTAAAAATATTGGAGTTGTTAAAACAGCGCAATCAAGCAGACAAAAGACGCTCTATTAGGTGTGAAGTTAGTTGCAGTTTGAGAATCACTGCAAATTGTCATCCTTTGAGAAACACTGCAAATTGCCAACAAAGCGCTAGATGTAGTACGACGATTCTTTCAAGCAACGCTTAACACAGACTGGGACATGAACATAAAATACAAAGTGTGTAGTGATAATTTTGTTTTTAGTTGTTGTTTTTTTCATGCGCATGTGCGTGCCTTGTGTGCTTTTTTAATATGCTACATGAACATTGAATATTGATGGAATACCGGTATTTGTTATTATATATGTGTTTTGTGTGTATGTTGAATTAATTAAAACGAATTTACAATTATCCGTATTGTTTTGTTTATTATACTGTAACCTTAAGCGATTTTTGCAAAGCCTTTTTTCTCTAGCACCGTCTAACATGTAAATAAAGCATTTGCGGTCAGAAATTGAGCATCATCAACCGAGACAGTGAATACAAATAATACCATGGATTACTCGAAACCTGCGATTACTCGAGCATCGAGGTCAGTCCCGTGCTTCCTCGAGTTATCGCAGTTTTACTGTATTACATTTTTATAATATACATGTATTATATAAAAAATATTACACGTTTGTTACCAACTTTAAGGCATTTTTTAAAATCATACTGAAATAATTTTGTAAATCAGAAACAGAGGAAGGAGCATATTTTCACACATGAGCTTCAATCTCTCACACAATTTTCAACTTCATTGATTATACAGTTGGTTTTTGTTTAATGCCTTCCTACCTGAATTTGATTCATCCACTTGCCAGTGTTTGATGCCAGCATGTCTGCAAATTCTACATTCAGCTTCTTTGCTACCCATCTGAAAGTTGAATGCATTTAAATCCGACTCGCTCATTATTAAAGTACACAAGTAAATTGTTGGAAAGACTTAAGAGTTGTTTAATTGTAAAACATTTCAAATAATTTTTCAGTTTGGAAACTTTTTTTGTTTTGTTAACTTACAATTTAACTAAGCATGTTTACATGTGAAATGTGTTAATTCAAGATCAAGTGTAGAATCAATACACAAGAGGTTATTTCTGAACAATATTGACACTAATTTACATGTGATACAATTACAGAGTTATAAATTAGCACGATACCATAAGATTTTAGACTCAAAAAAGGTGTGCTGAGTAAATGGGATTTTACAGAAAACTTGACTATCCTCAAAAAAGAACCACATGGGCTTAAAGAACAAATGTGAGACACTGGGCTCAAAATGTTCGTTCAGATAATTAAAATATTAACTGTTATATTGTACATATACCGGTACAATTAGCAGAACAAAACTGTTGAATACAATACTTAAAATTTAACTTTATACTCAATTACCTTCTAATTCTGGCAGTGTCTTTTAGCTCAGCAAACAAAAAATGTGTGAGAACATTTAATAGCAAACTTTTGTCTTTCATTTTTTTTTCGGTGTTGACAAGACCATCTTTTCTCCCTGATGACAGTCCTTGAAATTCTGACAAATTTTCTGAAAAGCTCTTAAATAAAAAAAAAGTTGTATATTATTTGTTTCGTTCTTTTGGTCATAACATGCAAACACATTAGCTTTTGTAATTGACCATAAATAGTTTCCAAAGACATTTTTTTAAATTTTGATTGCACACATTTGCATGAAATGTTAAAATAAAACATCAAACATTCAGTAAAAAAACTACATACAACATTAAAGATACATACATTTAAATCAAAATTACACATAAAGTTCTGAACATTGTTTTCTGGTGGTATTGTAAAATTATTTTTTGATAGTTTTTTATGTTCATTTTATTGTAAAAGCCTTTGGCTATATAGGCTGTAAATGATAAGCTTTATTACTGTATTTAAAACAGGTCATTATCAACATGCACTTAAAAAAACTCTTTGAGGAGTTTCGGTTCATTTCTTGGATAATAGAACACTTAAAAACTAGAGCGTTAAACAGCCAATATTGAAGATGCACACTGGAACAAGGGACAAAATTGTCACAAAAAACAGGTTTTCAATTGGAAAAAAAGTCTGATAAAGGGAGACAATTCAAAATGTGCATTGTTACTGATTGTTCCTATTTACCCCCCTAGTGTCAAATTCAATCTATTTTTAGTCATAGCGACCTTGATTTCAATTTGAAAAAAAAAGTCTGATAAAGGGAGACAATTCAAAATGTGCATTGCTACTGATTGTTCATAGTTACTCCCCTTGTGTAAAAATTCAATCTATTTTTAGTCGTGGATATATGGACGTAATTCTTTCGCATGACACACCGTCCAATGATTGTGAACAAACGTACCGAGTAATTCCAAATCTCAAGATGAACGACATAGTTATGGCCCAGACAAGATCATTTATGGCCATTTTTTACCTTTGAACTCAAAGTGTGACCTTGACATTGCAGATATGGACGTAATTCTTTCGCATGACACACCATCCAATGTTGGTGTACAAATGTGCCTATTGATTTTAAAATCACACAATGAACAACATAGTTGTGGCCTGGACAAGCTTGTTCTGGCCCACCCGCCCGCCAGCCCACCCGCCCAATGACATTCGCCAATCTAATTACCAGTTTTTTCATTTGGAAAACCTGGTTAAACAAGATATGTGTTTGTTCTATTTTGAAGCTATATATTTGACCTTTGACATTGAAGGATGACCTTGACCTTTCACCACTCAAAATGTGCAGCTCCATGAGATACACATGCATGCCAAATATCAAGTTGCTATGTTCAATATTACAAAAGTATTCATTAAATGAGCGATTTTGACCCATATATTAGACCTTTGACCTTGAAGGATGACCTTGATCTTGACCTTTTACCACTCAAAATGTGCACTTCCATGAGATACACATGCATGCCAAATATCAAGTTGCTATCTTGAATATTGCAAAAGTTATTGCAAATGTTAAAGTAGGGGCAAACAAACACACAAACCAACAGACAGGGCAAAAACAATAGGTCCCCCACTATAGTGGTGGGGGACATAAAAAGGTGATCACAAAAGCTCACCATGAGCATGTTGTGCTCAGGCAAGCTAAAAAGGTTAGTAAAAATAGGGACATCCAATATTTTGCTTTGTTTAAAGTTGTTTTGCCTTAACTATTTTGTATGGCCCATAATCCAAAACTATTGACCTTATATATGTGGATTCTGAGATATTTTTGTATGGGGAAGAATCCACACTGCTGACATAATATAAAGATGGAAATGAGATGATGAATCACTTTATATAATATACAATTTTATAGCAAGATCTATACTCACAAACCTTTGGGAGTTGAACCTTCTCATGCTGGTCTTTGTATGGAGGGAAGAGTTTTGGCTGGTAGGAAAGCCATTTACGAAATATTACCCACTGGCCAATAAGAGTCACAGCCACGCCCACGACAAATGAAGCTATTATAACAGCCAAAAACATCCTGAAAAGAGACAAATGAAAAGGTCACACATATGCAAGTTATTGTGGGAAGATAATTGATTATTATATGTGAGAGTGATTTTGTTACTTCACTTACTTATGATGATATTAATATAATACATGGACGATGATGTACAATTGGTATTAATTTTACATTCCTGCATGACCTTTGACTTGCTTTCTATAGAGATACAGAAAATAAAGTGTGGCTTGTTCTAGAAACAAATGATAGACATAGCCTTGTGTTGTGAAAGTAGCTCTTGAAATTCCAAGAAATTGTTAATTACAATAAAATTGCTAAAAAAGCAATCAGCAAACAGATAATTTCTGCAACACACAATACTGAAGTTCATCAACATGTGTCTTTAATTTGCACAATGTTTGCTATGCATTTAACAAGACATATTTAATACATACAAAATTAGCATTAAAAATGTAATGGTTACATCAAACATATAAAATCTTTGATCAATATTTAATCAGTAGACTTAAAATAATTAATAACAATATTACGTCCAACACATTAATCATTAATGATAATAGTACTGCACTGTAATTGGTGTGACTCACAGTCACATATCAAATAATAAACAATACAAGAGTTATACCTGGCAACATTCATATACGCTCGCTAAATACTGCTGGAATCATTTCAATAACTATGTAAATGATCTTCGAAGAGTTCCAATACCAAGATTGTCGCTTTTCAATTATTTTTATCAATATATTTTTCCTAAGCAGCACTCAGCATAGTCTATATGCAGCATCGTCAAAGTCACATAAAACACAAAACAATCACACACGTGTGTGCATCAAAATGAAAATAACTTTTCGGTTTAGTCGACATGTTAGTTTCTTGGGGGTCGCCGTTTCTTGAAACGAAATCAACAGTTGTCGTGAAATGCACTTTAATAACAAACCAACGAATGGACTATTCATTAACAAGGGAGGTAATACACTGAAACACGGTGTTTGTATAGCACTAGTTTACACAGGCGCTCGATGGCAATGACTCAATGATCGACTATCCGTTGCCCCCCCCCCCCCCCCCCCCCCCCCGGGTATATAGGGGTGTGCCGAAAATATGTGGTGTGTTTTTTCGACTAAAATTATAGATATGGGTATGGTTTTGAGCACAGCGTCGTAGCCACGCTGAGGCACACCGAGGAAGTTGCCTCGGCTAAAATTTGCAGAGCCATGTTGAGATTACAAAGAAAAAATGAAAATTTATGTCAAAGAATAAAATCTATATAAGACATTGAGGCAATTTAATGAATTTTAGGCACTCATATTCACAAACATAAAATATCATTGAGTATAATAGGTTCGTGTTGAGGCAGATATAATTATTTCCATTTCAGCGTCGTAGCCACGTCGCAAATCAAATACAGATTGGTAAAAGTACGCTAATTCTGATACGGTTAAGTGTACAATTTTCGCAAAGAAAAAGAATCGTGATTAATTCTGAATAATCTGTTCCAAATAATATGAATAACTAACTGATTAAATGGTCATTTGTACGGTGATGCACATGGCTGAATAATCGATATTCTACTGAAATCTTGAAAATAATAATATATTCTTCGATGTTAATATAACTGTACACAAATTTATGTTAATAAATAGATATCCAAATAGATATAACCGCTTTCAACTTTTTAGCAAGTTTAGTACATAGGTTGAATCATGCATCCTACATGTATTTAGTCTTTTTAGCATCCTTTTAGCCTATTTAGTCTATTTAACACGTTCAGTACATAGGTTGGAAAATACATGATAATTAGCCTATTGAGTTTATTCAGCAGCCTTTTCTGCCTATTTAGGAGGTTTGGTACATTTTTTTAAAGAATAAATCCTAAAAGCATATGTACCAGTATTTTCCGCCTATTAAGCGAATTTAGTAAGTTTAGTACATGTCTATTATAAAATGTATCTTATTAAGCATATCAAGCTTATTAAGCAGATTTTCAACAGTGTATTTAATAGGTTGAAACAAACATCCTATTTAGGCTATTCAGAAACCTATTCAGCCTATGCAGTCTATTTTGCTTTTTAGCAATCTTATTCAATAGGTTGAACCATTCATCCTATTATTAAGTGTAAGCCTATTTAGCAAGCCATTTGCATTATTTACACAACCAGTTTGTATGAACTGTTAAGTGCCCCTTTCCAACAAACAAGAGTTATCCCAAGGAAGTGACATAGCGCACGCTGATCTACCTTCGGCTGCCTGTCGGGCTGTTTTAGTTTCGGCCCAGGGTTTTAGTTAGGGTTGTCGTCAGGAGGACGTTCATCAAGACTATTAAGCGCAGCTTACGCAATATCTACGGCAAGTCGATATGCAACTTTAAGGGCCCCTTTTGGAAAAACAAGAGGAAGAGACCTTGTGCACGCTGATCATCCGGCGGCTGCCTGTCGTGATTACCTTCTTTCGGCTCGGAGTTTTAATTATGGTCGGTATCAGGGGGACGTACATAAAGCCTTTTAAGCGTATTATGCGATATATCGACGACGAGTTGGTATGCACCTTTAAGGGCCCTCTTCGAACAAACAAGAGTTATCCCCCGGCAGCGACCTATTGCAATCATATATCCCGTCGGCAGCGTGTCGGGCTGACCTAGTTTCGGCGCGGGGTTTTAATTAGGGTCGGCGTCAGGGACGCGTTGATACAGCCTATAAAGCGTAGTATGCGATAGATCGACGACGAGTGGCTATGTATCTTTAAGGGCCCCTTTCGGACAATTAATAGGTATCCACCGGAATCGACCTAGTTCGCGCTGATCTCCCGTCGGTTGCCTGTCGGACTGACCAACTTTCGGCTCGGGGTTTAATTAGGGTCAGTGTCAGAGGGACGTTCATGCAGCCTATTTATTGTATTATGCGCTTTAACCAAGGCGAGTGGGTATGCACTTTTAAGGGCCCCCCTTCGAACACACAAGAGTTATCCCCCGGTAGCGACCTATTGCAAGCATATCTCCCGTTGGCTGCGTGTCGGGCTGACCTAGTTTCGGCTTGGGTTTTTAATAAGGGTCGTCATAAGGGGGACGTACATACAGCCTATTTAGCGCATTATGCGAAACATCGACGACGAGTGGGTATGCATCTATAAGTGTTTTTTTTCGGACAAACAAGAGTTTTCCCCCGGAATCGACCTAGTGAATGCAGATCTCCGGTCAGCTACCTATTGGGCTGACCTTATTTCGGCCCGTGTTATAATTAGGGTTGGTGTCCGGGGGACATATTGACAACCTATTTAGCATATTATGCGCTATATCTACGGCGAGTGGGTATGCACCTGTGAGGGCCCCTTTCGGACACAAACGAGTTATCACCGGAATTGACCTAGTGCACGCTGATCCCCAATTGACTGCCTTTCGGGCTGACCTAGTTTTTACCCAGGTTTTTATTTTTAGAGTGCGCTTCAGGGGGACGTAGATACAGCCTATAAAGCGTTGTACGCGCTATATATACTGCGAGTGGATATGCCCCTTAATGGGCCCGTTTCGGACAAATAAGAGTTATCCCCTGGAAGCGACTTGTGCACGCTGATCTCCCGTCAGCTGCTTGTCGAGCTGACATAGTTTGTTCCCTGGATTTAAATGAGGGTCAGCGTCAGGGGGGGGGGGGGGGGGGGGGGGGGGGCTTACGTACAGCCTATTTAGCATATTGTGCGCTTTATCCACGACGAGTGGGTATAAACTTTTGTGGAAACCTTTCGGATAATCAAAAGTTATCCCCCGGAAGCGACCTTGTGGAGACTGATTTACCGCGTTGATCATTACAAACACCATCATAAACGTCACCACCACAACCATCACCTTCACAACCACCTTCACCACCAACATCATCACCAACACCATAACTACCAACACTAGCAACATCATCATTTCCGCAACCACTACCACCATCGCCACCACCATCAGCATCAATATAATCACGACCACCACCATCAGCATCACCATCACAACCACCGTCACCAAACCACCACCATCACCACCACCATCACCTCCAATATCACCACCACCATCAACACCACCATCATCACCACCACCATCACAACCATAACCACCACCATCATCACCAACAGCACCACCACCACCGGCTAAATTGAAGAATCTTCATGGCATCCGTAAACGATGCGCCATCCTTCTCCAGCAGTGGAACCGAATCGTGAAAGAGTCCCATCTGACACGAACTAGTAACTGAAATGAAAATAAATTAAACACTACTTTATTGAAAATATACACTTTAGTATCATTTTAACCAACGATGATATTAAGGGGCGATAACAGATAAATAAAATAAACACGTATTAGCATATATACCGGTAGGTAAATTAGAATACGTCCATTTGCAAGAAAATGTCAGAGTTTACGTTGAACATCTGCACTGCAAAAAAGGGATAAAGTGATGTAAGACCTTAGTTACTGCCTTTAGTTAACTGTATTGCTGTTGAAAAACAGAACGAAAACGCTATCGAGTAGACTTGATTTTTAGAGCTAATGTGTTTTAACACTGCTTACGCGGACTCGGACGACTCGGACTCGCTGTACCAGCACCGTCGACCCGCGTCAGTGTTTACGCTAGCGGGCAAAAAAGTGTGTCCCTCGCAATAAAACTGAGGAGCCTTGCCAGAGTTTGAGCAGACAGACACACAGACAGAGCGTCATCAACATTAAAACGTCCTAGCTCTAGAAATCAAGTCGAATGGACAGTGTTGTCTTTCTGCGTACCAACAGCAGTACTGCTTACCATAGGAACTCAACGACAATCGCACATCACAATTTCCCCTTTATTATACCTGTCTAACGTCAATTTCAAAAATATATGTTATCACTTATCTTTGTATTTACAGGAGTGGCAGAGATGACATTTTAACGATCCATACTTCGGTCTTTTTACTGTGACCTCCAGCAGTTGGTCGTGGTGTATCCGATCCAATCGCGAGTTACTGTCTGTATCCAAATAAACGGACAGCTGTTCGAAAAAGATGTTAGAGATGACACCCATTGTGTATATTAAATACAGACAAAGGACATGTCGCCAATATGCTTTGTCGAAATCTATTGATTAAAGTTTTAAAGTGTTCCAAATCACAATGTGATTTATTTTTTCCAAATTAGTTGCAGCGCGACAACCTTTTATTTACGACAAAAACTGTCAGTTTTGAGAGTTAAAAAGGAGTGGATTCCGTAAAAGTATTCATACACATTTGGGCGCACACGTGCATTGTCAAATGGCTATCGCTTCCATGTGGAAAACAGCAAACATATAAATGTGTGTTTATGTTCTGCTTAAATTCGGTGATATACTCATTGTTTTCAATACTTTTAGCGGTATTTTAGTCAACAAACTATTTTTTCGTGTGTACATGTGTATTGTTTTTCATTTTCCTCAACCAAACATTTTGACACTAATCACACTTACAAGCTCTGTCACAATTGCAAAGCATACGCAAATAAGTAATAAACATTTATATTTACATAATCAGGCGAACTGCACATCCATACATTTCTATATCCCAACAACCATTGATCAACCCGATCAAGTTTCACACCTTGATAAACCACCTGATCACATCTCAGAAAGGTGTAACGTGCCACTAGCTAAAATAAAAAATAAAGTAGTTGTGCAAAGATGGGCACTGTAATTGTATTTAATAAAGCAATTATCAGCTTATTCACACAACTGAAGCATTGTTCCGAACTGATAATGTATGATTTAAAGGGGCCTTTTCACAGATTTTGGCATTTTTTAACTTATTCATTAAATGCTTTATATTGATAATTGTAAACATTGGATCGTAAAAGCTCCAGTAAAAAATCAAGAATAAAATTAAAAAAAGGAAAAGAACATTGCCCGGAGCAGGTTTCGAACCAGTGACCCCTGGAGTCCTGCCAGAGTCCTGAAGTAAAAACGCTTTAGCCTACTGAGCTATTCCGCCGAGTACACATACTTGACGTATTTTATACCTTATACAAGCAATCTTCGTAGTTTCACAAAATTTAACGACAAAAACAGAACTCTCCAAATTATTCAATCGTTTCGCGTTGCAACGCTTTATAATTTTTAGGTTTTAAAATTGTCAAAAGATGCATATAATGGCTATATTAGACCATGGTAAATGTTCAGTATTACTGTTTCCTCACAAATATCATAACTAAAACGAAAATTTGCGAATCTGAAACAACTTTTTCGGCGTAAGCTGTATTAAGCCAGCTTTTCACCCTGACTTGACCTTTGTAAGGGTCCAATAATACTCTAATAAAATTTCCCGCGGCTAGGTACGAATGAATACACTTCATTTATTCCATTGGCTGATTTGAGTATAACACCAGAACATTGGAAACATATCCGGGTCTTTGTAACACTGTTTTACTGCATGAAACAATTTTATCTCTAATGAAAAGGCTCAATAGATAGAACAGTTTTACAATCAATTTTCGACATAAATACAGTTTGTGCGTTCACCTTTTATTTTCAGAGAATTACCAGCGCAAAAGCGTTTGTACTAAAGGCTATGTTGTCATATTTAATACTTACTTGCATTGCATTTCAACCCGCGAGGTTTCGGGTCAATAAGCGGCTATTTGTGAAAGTCATAGTTTATATACAGTTCATCGTCGGAGTTCGCAGAAGGGGTTGCGATCATTGTGTTACACCGGTCTTACTGACAATAACGTAGTGACTGTAATGCATTGCATTCCAATCCGCAAGGTATCAAGGTCAGTTTGTCAGTTTGCGGTCAGTTGCAGAAATCTTTATATAAACGCCGTCTCGTAAACTTTGTGCACTTGAAGTATGTTTTGATCAGAAAGATACTAAATAAAGATATTCGGCGATATTATTGTGGTATGTCAATCATCGATTTTTAATATGGTTTCAACATTGTCATGATAAGGACCAATTTTGATAAAATTAATTAGAAATATTTATCCATTTAGACCAGTTTATTAAGCATGAGCACAATAATTCACTATACTATAATTATGCAATTAAATAAGATTCGAGTATTGCCGGCTGACCTATATGCACTCGTTTATTTTCATGTTTCTTGTGTTTTTCTATTCTGTAAATATAGATATCTGAGTAATAATATCACATAAAGCATAATAAGCCACGAAATCTGGCGCAACACCCCGTAATTGATTTGCTTATGATGTAGCTAAGAACTGCGCAGAAAAAAGGCATCCGCTACTTTTTATCTCATAGAGATAACTTTTGATCGTTCATTAACATCGACCACAATCAACGCCGTATATCTTTTTTTAAAGATATTTCTTGTTTCAATTTTGTCAATTTACCAAAGCGTGAAAAGATCCCTTTAAAAAAAGAATACTTTACACATTTTGTGATTTTAAGTCTGGATTAACTGTAGTCCTATGAGCTAACCCTAGGCTTGAAAGCGTGTGTAACGTATAATTATTATATAAAAAGAATCGCTGAATGATATTTGGATGGCACCAGTCGAAGTTTAACGAATCCTTTAAACGTTTACACACACCTAGTGATATAGATTTTTTAGTTTGGCCGCACACTGTCAGATCGTCGATGGTATTTTTTTTACTTGATCGGACGTAGGTTATTTCGAATAAGATCGTGGCGTCAAAATATGCAACGAATGGCACTAAGTAATATTCAATAGACTGATACATGAAAAGCAAGAGTTTAGAAACCCCACTTATCACCCGGGTACAAACAACGCTTGTCCATTATATCAACCAATTAAACAAAGATAGCTTACTTTAAATAATAACGATTCACACGGTGTGTAACTTAAAAAGGATCATAAAGGGTCAGCGTTATTTGTACCTGCAGATTAGTGTGTTTTCCCAAAAAGTTCCCTTTCCGTGATACACATATTATCGTCAAGGTATCGGACGGCCACCGGTACAGTCATGCAAAGGCCCTTATTTTACGTGCGGCGGTAACCCGATCGATCTTATAGTTAATTTCCTTGGCAATATTCCTGCATGCGCGACGACCCTCACATTCACATTGGTACATTTATACTGTTATAAAGATTGAAAGACTAGACGCACGCAAGAACGCAGGACAAATACATACATTTGATGAAACTTTTTGAAGTCAGCTCGGACACCGTTAGGCTGACGCAAGGGTACCTCACATTTGACGCACGTTTTATTTATTTAAATAACGAAAATAGTGGATCTGCGATTGATGCGGTTGACATGCTGCACCGTACATCAGTCGGTTGTTGTGAATTATGTATTTAACTGTAAACAACCCCGAATATACTACCAGAAAAGAAAACAAGAAATATCTTCTTTTTTTTAAATATTCGGCGTATATCCTGACTTTGAAATAAAGGTAGAAAATTGACGTTTCTAAGTTATTAAATTAAAAACAAAGGTTTTAGTATTGCTGTGCTCTTTTTTCACTAAATAGTCGCATATCCACCGCATGAAATGTTTGTTATGAAGTTCACGAATATTAAACCACTTAACAGTGTTCGTAGATACAAACAAATTTTACTACGTGAGATCACATCACATGGTTTATCATGAATTTATTACTTCGTCTTCGAACCATGTGGTATGTTGATATTTAATTAAGACGCAGTTTTCTTTGCACACATTCAAACAACACGGTTACATTTGTGTCACGCGAAAATGGGTCTTATGGCATATGCGGAAAGCGTAGATTAAGCCCAGCCTGCGCACTTACGCAGTCTGGTCAGGGGCTACGCTATCCGCTATAAAAAAATCAAAGTACTGACAGTACTGGTGTGACGATGCTTTTGAGAGGATGGATATAAAAGCATCAAGTTAAGTTTATCTACATCACCACAATCACCACAATTGTGTATGTTGGTACGAAAAAAAAATTTGGTACAACAATTTTGCGAAAAAAATTGGGGTATGAAAACAAATTTGGGTACGAAAAAATATTTGGGAACAAAAAAAATTGGGACCGAAAAAAAATTGTGTACGAACCAAAAATTGGGGATGAAAAAAAAATTGGGTACGAAAAAAAATTGGGTACGAAAAAAAAAATGGGTACGAAAAATTTTAGGTACGGAAAAAAAATTGGGGGAACGGGAAAGTAGTACCTGTGGGGAACTTGACCCACACTCGCACATTTTCGGCCCTTTCCGTCAAACATCAAATAAGTTCCTCGAAGGCAATAGTATGAATACACATTTCGGAAGCGGTAATGCGATCCTACCTACGCGCGTCAAAATGTAAGCGAAATATGTACACAAGCAGGCCCGTAGCCAGGGTTTTGAAAAAGGGGGTGCAAATTTTTGCCATCGACTATTGTTATTGAGCAACGAAGGGGCAAATGGGATATTTATTTATTTTTTATTTTTTTGGAGGGGGATGCTCCTCCTGCAATCGGGGGCTTTGGAGGTCCACCCTTAGACAATTTTAAAAATAAAAAGTAAACTCCTGCATTCTGGTCACTGTTTAAATGTATTAAGAGACTGAAGTTATAGGGCATTTTTATATGAAATATCACTTTAATTGACCATACTCATTGACTGATCGACATGAATATGATATAACATACATGTATACCCCACCACGTTTTTCAATAACCACCTTTTTCGATCAGTCACGGAAATACATCATTTTATACGGTGCACACACTTTGTTTATATATACATATGCAACAACAAATTTATAGAATGTAAAATCAACAATAAGAACGGTATAAAATATCATTATTTATTTGAGTCTTGGAACCTTGATAAAATAGGTGTGTTTTACCATTCCAACATTCTACCATTCATAAATCGAGAAAATAAAATGGAAATATTTGACTTTTTTCAAAACAATTGTTTGTCGGCTACTATGGATAGTACCAGAGGTCTAGCATTGCTCTAAGCGTGCTAAAAGTGTATTATTCAACAAACATCGATGAACAAAACTGGGTCTTCTCTTATGTGCATCAATACTAAAAAGGAATCAAAAAGGTATAACTGGTTACTTTATTTTTTTTAAATATTTTTAACAAATAAGTTATGTTTTTCTTAACGAATTTCAGAAACATATAACACGTAAGGCTTCATTAAGACCCTACAACCACAAACTACTGGCCCTGTGGTCTCAAATTCATTAACAATGTATACCAGGACGTTGAAGAAAAAAGATGTACTTATTTGCCCATTATATGCTCAAGATCCGTCACAGTTGATGAAAAGTAAACTTTAACGTCCATCTGATCATATGTTATAACGTTTTAAATTCATTATAACAACTGTTTAAGAATACCTAATGTCACGTTTGACATAATTAAAACATTGTGGAAAGTTATGTATGTGGAGCAGAACAGATGCCATTAAGTGTTGGTAAACTATAAAAAAAGCTTCAATGCTTTGTAACAATGATTTGTTTTCTTGTCATTCAACAAAAAAATTATCATGACTTGAGCATAGCTGATATTTTTTGCTGGAAACCCCTTTAGGGGATTCGAAAATGGTTGTACGAGGATATAACAAAAAGACAACGAAGTCTGTCGAAAATGCTGTTCACAATGTGTTCTTGTTATAAATCGTGGTATAATGCAAAGTTATTAACCAGTGACTCATTAGTCTTCAGCAATAGTCGAAGGGTGTTCTTTGATTTCAGTCAAGTAAAGATTCAGTTGAAGGCATATAACATCAACTGGAAAAGAGACGCACCCAATGAATGCTAAGAATTAATTATTTATTTGCTTTGAAGATATCCTATTTAGTTGTAACGAGGGTAATTGGATATTGGAACGAGGCTGATTTAGAAATCAACCATACAAATATGCTAAAACTATGCTGTTTTACACAATTTGTATGACCAGTGAAACCAAAAAGCTTTCTGTATCGTAAGTTTTCGGAAGCTGACATAACATTCCGCTAATAATCATCTAAAATGTATTTTCTTTTTTATAAGATTATGTGTTTATTCAAGTTAATCAAATTGTTTTCCAGCCATTTAGAAAATTGTCGAAAAAGGTTATTGGACTGGGATTTCAACCCACAATAAGTAGGCTTCTACATTTTGTTATGATATCTATTACAGTTATAGACATTAACAACGATGACAAAAGTTACAAAACAATCATTTAGTATCGAATATTTATAAATAAGTATCGATTTTATACGGATTAGAGTTCCTGGTTAATAAATTCACATTATACAGAAAACAAATATCTATTTGTAACAAAGATTCCAATTCCATTTTGCGGGGACAAGCTTCTTAGATCTTCTCAAATTTTGCTGTCACAACTTCTGTTGATTTCAACAATTCTACGGTTAAAACTTGTAAATAAAAATCACGCGCTATCTTGGAAAATGACTTAATCGAAAAAATTAATTATATGGTGACCTGTCGGTTTCATATTGAATACAATATTATTTTAACGCTTAAATACGAATACTCACTCGGATCCTGGAAAAAATAAATAACCGTTTTTGCGTCCAATAAAGTTTGGTACAGCTTATAGTACAATTTTTTTACTTGTCCAAAAAGATTGGGTGCGAACGCACCCAACGCACCCCCCCCCCCTGGCTACGGGTATGACAAGTCTGTCAGGAATGATTGAATTAACGAAGAAAATCGTGTATTGATGTAAGTTTTTTGAAGAAATGTGCATAAAATATATTAAACAAGGGCTGTGTTTGTGAAACACAATGCCCCCTGCTGCGCAGCTTTGAAGCCATATATTTTACCTTTGACCTTGAAGGATGACCTTGACCTTTCACCACTCAAAATGTGCAGCTCCATGACATACACATGCATGCCGAATATGGAGTTGCTATCTTCAATATTGCAAAATTTGACCTTTGACCTTGACCTTGAAGGATGACCTTGACCTTTCACCAATCAATATGTGCAGCTCTATGAGATACGCATGCACGCCAATATTGAACAAGTTATGGCCAGTGTTAAAGTTTTCGGACAGACAGACAGACGCTTTATATTTGACATTTGACCTTGAAGTATGACCTTCACCTTCACCTTTCACAACTGAAAATGTGCAGCTCCATGAGATGCACATGTATGCCAAATATCAAGTTGCTATGTTCAATATTAAAAAAGTTATGGCCATTAAAGTTTTCGGACGGACGGACAGACTGACACACTGACTGACTGACTGACTGACTGACAGTTCAACTGATACAGGCCACCCTACCGGGGGCATAAAAAGCAATGGCGATATTTTTCTCAGCCTCATAATTGTTAATAGTTTGATATCACAAAATGAAAGTGAAAGTACAACTGTCAAAAATGACAACCTGTCAACGTGTTGTTGGCACGAGAGGGCGATTACACTCAATGTGTTCACATTTTGACCATAGCCTTTGTCAATGACCTTTATAGTATGGGTAGCTTTGATATTATTTATTGCTATCATGTAACTGCATGATTGTGTATATGTTTACAATACACAAAGCATAAATAATGATATAAATATACTGATTGAGCTTATAAAAATCTGAGAACTATAGCCAGGTCAATTAAGGACATAAAATACAATTTTGTGTCCTGATTTCATGAAGAAATGACCATGCATGTCCTAGATTTCAAATTCAAGGCCCTGGTGTGACACATTGGTAGCATTACCGTTAAACTGTTACCAGGCTTATGAAATTAGTTTTTATTGAACTATCTAACGAAATCTAAATCAGGCACTGATTTTTCTTGTTTTAATACAGTCATAGATCAGTTGTGGCCTCTGGGTAATGACCAATTTTTGCTTACTTGTAACACCCTTAAAACTTTCCACACGTCTATAATAGCAAATCTGGATTAGGTGATCTTCAATGGTACATTTAAACTTAAGCTCTGTTACAAGAGTGCTGGTAAAGTCCAGTCACATATTTAAATCTAGGCCATGTCAAAATCAAAGTGTCAAAGACAAATGATAGATGCGTTCATTAATTATTGTCCAGTTGTTTACTACTGCTATAAGTTTTTATATAATATGACTGATGAACATCATGTGAGAGAAAATTCACATTATCATTGTATATCAGGTTTAGCAGCCTTTTAGATAACAAAGTATGCTAGTTTTCAATGTCGCTTCTGGGGATCAAACCCGTAGGGCTTTTAGGAAGATTCTGAAATTTTCGATCCCTCGAGAGCAAACAAACCAAAAATTAAGTCAAATATTGCCGACTCGTTTTTTGTGAGTCGGTTCATGAGGGATAATGGAGCTTGATTGGTCATTGTCGGCTCTGGTACTACTTACATGTACCCCGGGTACTATTAAGTATACTAACATGTACCCTGGGTACTCTAAGTATACTTACATGTATCCCAGGTACGGTAAATAAACATAATTGTACTCGGTCCATATTAGACTGTACCCAATTTGAATTCGCGCCCAAAATCTGATGTCGTAAAACGCGCAACCGATTATCTTAAACACACTTCTCTTCAAAAAACACTGCATCAACATGTTTTTTGAGTATGTGTTCCGATAATATAGAGGCAATTCTACAGAAAATTGACATAAATGTGTATATATAATTATTACAAAAAAAAAGTTGACAACGACTGATTTAGGGTTAAATTTCCCGGGTACATTTTAGTATATTTACCGTACCCGGGACACATGTAAGTATACTTAAGAGTACCCGGGGTACATGTACGTAGTACCCGAGCCGACAATGGACAATCGAGTGATACTGGAAGGTGCAACATCTCTCACGCCCCCTAGCATCGCCTTTAGCAGTATTCAATTCTCAACAGGAAAGTGCTGGAGTAATTGATCCCGAGGGACAAGAAAAACAATTGATTAATGTTCGAAATAAATAATTTGATTAATGACAATTCTATTATTTGAGCCAGGTCACAGGAAAAGCGCAGTCAAATCAGTATCCAATTAAATTATTTGTTATTGTCAGACAAACGCTTTTAAGCAAGCAAACAGCTTTCAAGCGACTGCAGGCTGATCTAGATCCAAACTGGCTACAATCGCCTTAATGTCTCTTTTACTGTGACACAGTTCATTTAACTTTAAAATGATAAAAAGTACTAACACTAAGAAATAGTACAAACCAGTAAAGAGTTTGAAATCAATGTTGAATTTCAGGACAGCTTGGTGATCTGCAAATCCCCGATGAAATGTTGATATCGGGTATCATAGTCATTCAATAAGTCGCAAAATGCTCGAATACAATTTACAAAGCACAATGTGACTTATATTGATAACTAAAAATACCAGTATGCCAGTTTTGCCGTGTCAAGCTGTTACGATCCAGAAAGTCCTTCATTCACATCGAGTATATATCCTTCGAATTTCAACTATTGTTGTCATAAGCGGAGATTTAGTGAATAAATAATTCATATATCCTAAATGACAGCTTCTAAATAGCGAAACAAGCCAATTTATGCAGTAAGAAAGTTTTGAATCGAGACTCTCACGGGGGCGGCCATTGTTGAATGTTGAAACACGAACGACAAATCTGCTAGGAGAATGTTATCAATGACGAGCAATCTCCTACGCAGTGGCGAATGCAAAAGGGAAGTAACCTAAAAAATCGAGTTATCTCAATCGGACTGGCTCGGTCTTTTACATAGGTCGCCATTGTGATTTTTTTTAGGTGATTATCAAACCTTGGACGATGCTGTTCCAGCATCGTCAAAAACACGAAATGTATCGTGATATCTTCCGAGTAGCCTATTCAGTATGCATATTCTGACAAGACTGCGCGGATGCACAGGCTGCGCTGGAGCCACGCTGGCAGCATATTGCATAAGACCCATTTTCGCATTATGGGGATCTTTAAAAAAAATATTGCGTCTTGTAAATGGAACATCAAACCAACATACATTCCGATAGAAAAGTCACACTGTCTTATTTATAGCAAACTGGCCATTGTCGGTAGCTCTGGCTTTCATACGTTACACATGTGAGGCTAGATAATTAAACGATTTCCCTTTTATCATGGCACTAATATTTCGTTTTTTTTTCACAAAACAAGACACATGTCAATTACCGATAGGTTTTCACAATATAAAAGAACATGATACTACTTTTCAAAATAAAATACTAAAACAAAAACATAAACTAAAATCCTTCCAGATCTCAGCGTCGAAGCCACGCTGAGGCACGCAGAGGCAGTTGCCTCGGCTAACATTTGCAGAACAATGTTGAGATTACAAGGAAAAAAAGAAAACAAATATTTTAAAGAATAAAATCTATATAAGAAATTGATGCAATTTAATAAATTGTAGGCGCTAATATATTCACAACAGATATTATCATTAAGTATATTTGGTTCATGTTGAGGCAGATAATTATTTCAATTAAATAACTTCAATTGATGCCAAATTGGCTCAGCAAAATGATTTGGAAAATCCGTATATTAAACAAAGCGTAGAAATGTACGCTTCGATGCTAAAATCATGGTGGACATCGAAACGTACCGGGCTAGAATAGGGTGTTTTACGACAAGGTCTGTGTCTATTTGAGACTTAGACACATTTCGGGTGGTTGGCGTTTTCGGCTTTATTGGTATTCTCCTCTTTATGGCCGGCGTCGAGATAAATCCGGGACCGTTTCAGGTGGTCAGAATGTCTGTTGACATTAGAATTTTCAAATTATGATATCCCGCGTATTCAACTTTTTTTTTAAAGAAGTTCAAGTCTTTTTTTTAATAGTCAATGTAGTTGATGATAGAACTGATAGAAAATGATTATGTATTGCTAAAAAAATGTACACAAGAAAATTGAAAAAAAATGGCAAGAAACTTTACTGATTTAAGTTAAATATTTTGTACTCCTCATGATAATTAATATGTCCTTGTGACGCAATCCGTAACGCGTCCGATTCTGAATCCATTGACCACTATTATATTTTCACAGCCTTGGTTCAAACCCCAGAGGGTCCTGTTTTTGTTCAAATAACTTCCATCAATGATACTTTTTATATGTGCTTATGATTGAAAACGCTTTTGATTTAATGTATTATGTAGCGTCCATGATTCCAATAATTGAGGTATAAAATGTGGTTTAAATGACCTTAAAACGCACCAGAGACGTTCTAGGTATAAAGCAAAATCCGGGGGGGGGGGGGGGGGGCATGCCCGGACCCCCTTGAATGACCTAATATACTGCCTTGGCTAAAATTTGGGTCTGGCTACGCCACCGGAGCATCTATAGATATGGGTATTGAAATCAGAAATTTGCTTGTATATAAATGCATATAGATCTGAAAGTATCAGTATCAAAATGGGTATGACATTTCATTCTTGTGTATAAATGGGTATCAAAAATTTGCAAATAAACATATATTACGGGATATAATGGCAAATTCAATAATTATACTGTATTGATATTATAGAGATTAAATTCAAGTATGAAATGTGTCCACTTTATCAAATTCTAGAATTGAAATGGGTTTAGTTTATCAAAATTTTTGTATTGAAATGGGTCCACTTTCTCAATGGTATCGTATACAAATGTGTCTGCAATTTCAAAAATCTTGTATCAAAATGGGTCTACTTCACCAGAGTTCCGGCATAAAAATGGGTCATATTTCGGAAGTCTTAGTGGGACACCCCTACCCTAAAATTTGGGAAGTTACCCCCCCCCCCCCCCCCGGATCCGTTGTGACTTTTTGAATACTGCAGTAGCTATCTTATTTTAGATAGTTCGCCTATGTATAGATATTGACAATATCTATATACATAGTCGAACTATCTTTTTTGGTCAATATATTTATACATAGTCGAACTATCTTTTTTGGTCAATATATTAATACATAGTCGAACTATCTTTTTTTAAGAAAACGTTTTGTCGGAGGACTTTTATTGATTTAGTATGTGTATGCATTATAATAAACAGGTTTATAAAAATCACTGCTGCAGCTGCATTTTTCAAAAAGTCACAACGGATAGTCGATCACTGAGTCATTGCCATCAAGAGCTTGTGCTATGTTTGTGGGAATATCTGACAATAAACATACGGGGGAGTCAAAATTCATAAGCAGTTCATTTATTAAAATGGAATAAAAAGGTCGGATGATTTTATAACACATGTCAAAGATTAGTCTGTCCACAGACTGATAATTTATTTTATTTTCTAATTTCACAATTAATTCTTGCGATGTATTGCAATACAATATCAAAGCTCCTTTTCTCTTCTTTAAGCAGATAAGAAAACGTAACTCTGTTTAGTATAAGTACAGTACAAGAAGTAGGAGAGAGTTATCTCTATAAAAATGATAATGCAGGGCTGCAAACACTCTAGTCAAAGATCTGTAGATCTTATAATGGTTTGCGTGTGGTAAAGATAGTGGCTACTGACTACTTTGTAAATTACTCGTCGACCAGAATGAACAAACAACGTATTTGAAGAAAAAGAACAACTGCAACAACACCAGCAACTATTATGTCTAGAGAGGCCCCTCAGACTGACGTACAGGATGACACTGAATTATTAAGTCAACTGGTTGAAACAGAAGGGGGGCGTAACTTGAATTATTTGGGTACGCTGAGATCGGCCATTTTATTTCCGAAATGTCTCATTCCGTTCATATTCTTTTAGGGGCTGTCATATGAGAGAGTCTATGTGCACTCGATATAAACCCACTGCGCAGAGACGAACTTCGTAGCGGACATGTGTTTGAAGTAAAATCGCACTGACGTCACAATACAGACTATACAATTATAGATCTATGGAAACTATCAAAAATCTATAGAAAATGATGAAATCGTTATGTCGACATTGTTCAAGTATTGGGGCATAGCTTTTTCCTGGCTCTGGTTCGATTTCCCCAACGCGTAGCCAATAAAGTGTAAAACAGGAAACTTCCAAGGGTCGTCTATGCAGAGACGTAGATAACGTTATCTATGTCTCTGGTCTATGTAAGGGTTCGTCTCCCGAAACCTGCACCCTAACAAGTGATTTTAGGCGATGGCAATATTGGGTTAAACAAATTAGTTGCACGTGACAGCTAGATCAAGCCTGATCCCCTTGGTCAGCACTTTACTAGAGAACGTTGTAATTGGAATCACAGACACTATATGAAGTAAAATGTACACATATTTTTGCAGTGGACACTCATTAAAGCAGGGACATATACAAGTATAGGTCCCTGATGAAAGGTAACATGAAAAACAAGAGATGTGTTTTTCAGAAACACAATGCCCCCTAATGCGCCGCTTTTTTTTTTACCCTTGACCTTGAAGGATGACCTTGACCTTTCACCACTCAAAATGTGCAGCTCCATGAGATACGTTATAGTTTTGGTTAAAGTTTTTGAATATTTTTTTGACCTTTGACCTTGAAGGATGACCTTGACCTTTCACCACTCAAAATGTGCAGCTCCATGAGATACACATGCATGCCAAATTTCAAGTTGCTACGTTCAATATTGCAAAAGTTATGAAGATGATTAAAGTTTTGGTGTAAAGTTTTGGGACACACACACACATACAATGACAGACAGGCCAAAAACAATATACCCCAGATATTTCGATCCGGGGGCATAATACAATACAATAATTAAAATAACGACGAGTCTTTTTTTAAATTAATAATAATTTCTTGATAATTATTGAACGCACATTTGGCGCAGTATATCCTTTAACGATGACATGCCTCTCGCAGGCTTTGTTAAAATTAAGTAGCCAACGTATATGGAAAATTAAAAAGATATTGATGCAGCACACTTTGTATGTCGAAGTATTGGCTCTTGTGTGTTCACCTTAATTAGTACCGGTAATGGCACAAACAAAGCTGGCAACATTATGTATAATATGTGACTAGACGAACAACATTATACTATGTATTCCAGATTATCGATTGGTTACCGTGACAACCAAAATAACATGGTATTAAATGCAGTGGACAGGAGACTTAGTTGGTTTAAGAGCATGTCATTCCGGTGTGGACGTCGAACGCGTACATAATCTGCGAATATGATTGTTATCATGTGCTTTTAATGGTACTTAATTAGCAAGCCGGAATCAATCTGCGATATGAACGGTGAAACGGCCACTCGGGAAATCCGATTCGAAGCTTGTTCAACGTCGATGAACATATCTACAATTGAATGAGTGGATCAACATTCACCTGTGCGGATCTTTTATTTGTGAGACAAAAATTTATTGGAGATTGTATAATAGCGTTTTAAAGGTAAGAATACGGTTATAAATGTATTTTTTAAACTGGCATATCATACAAGTAGTGTATACTGAGATGTATCCATTTTACTCATAAATGAGCTGGTTCAATGAGCAATTTCTGAATAATTGGTTACGCAATAATAGTTGTATATAAAGGAGATAATTAAATAATCGTCAAATTTCAAACGAATAATGTAGTCCCTCAAAGGATTTGTCTTATATTTGATCAATCTTTATTTAATTCAGTTGCTTATCTTCAATATATTGTGAAGAGGATACGTTTTCAATACAGCGCATTTACATGCAATTTATGTGCAGATCTTGATACACTCTTTGTTTTATTCAAATCCACAAGGCATATTGATCTGTTAAAGCCGACACAGGGCCTATTAGTTATGAACGATCTCTTCAGTCTTATTGATATACATGTACACGACAACTTTTATATGTTTAATAATACAGCATACAAAATCAAGACCGATTCAAATGGAATGGCATTTTTTTAGTTCAACATTGTTTTAAATAAGGAAAAGTCAGACATTTCTTATGATATGTGTGCTTTTTTCCAACGTGCATCAGTGTTTCAGACCTTGAAATACCTGTAATCGCAATAAAGAAAAAAACACACACACTTCTGAGGTCAAATGAACGATTTTCGCCCTTTCGCCCTAATTATGGTTTAAGGTAATGATTTAAATGTTATGTTTTTTTTACACACGAGTGTGTTCATTAAAATGTAGGACAGAGCCTTTATATATTTTAAAGGGCACATTAACGGAAGAGCATTATGTTATCACTGGCAAAGTTTATCGGTCAATTGTACATTAATTAAATTTATTAAATTTCCATTACAAATAAACGAGCGTGTTAGTGTAGTGGTTTAAGTTACCTGAGCACATTTATACATAAAATAAATTAAAACTTCAAATAAGCACACGAAGAAACGAGTATTTCCCAATATAAGACAATAGTGACCACTTCGAGAGGATTTCTCAAGACGGGAAAACATGGGTTTTCCAGGCGGATTTTCCCAGAGACGGGCAAGGCGTTCCAACCCTGGCTTGAAAATGGCGCTAAATGGATCTGCTTAACTTCGAATATCTCAGAATAATGATACTTTTTTCCAAAATAAAAAATGGAATTAAAGGTTGCATTCACCGTCATTTGACCCCGGGATGTGTGGGAAAAGTTTCAAACTAACCGTTCAGACGTCTTTTAATTATATACGCTATACAAGTAATACACGTACTGTCCTAAATGTCCACGAAAAGCGTCACAAACGCTTATTTTTCCGATTGATTTTCCATATAAACGAAATTATATTATTAAGGCGTGTCTTACACTGCACAATTGCGGGAGGTCAACACCATGCAGAGATGTAGCTGTGTGTGGTGTTAATAATTAGGATATGCTAGTCAATGACCACCTCGATCATAATGACCACTCGGTATGTTTTGTTATCAGCGACGTCGTTTACCAAGGATGGCCAGAGTCGTGTACGTCACATAGACAAGAACATTCCTTCCAATGATCGCGTCATTGCCTCCGTCTCGACAATTCGGTCGTTTTGGAACAACGCGTATTTTCTATAAAAACAACAACAACATGTTATTGATATCCCTGCAAACACGTTCTTATTGAAGCGCATCATTGGCGATTTGCCGGTTTGTAGGTGTAAACGGAGCATTTACACTTCCTGGCTATATGAGCTAGCTTTTATAGCGACGCTGTGTCTGCCTTACAGACGTGAAGCATCGGGTTCAATCCTTATCGTGGTTTGAGATTTGTCTTGCTAGGTAACACGGGCGCCCAAAGTAAATACTCTATTATAAGTATATGTGTTTATTTGGCTCTACAGTGTCCCACATATGTCATGGAAGAAGGACATTTCATGGAAGAATTTCAAAACTGGAAGGGGTGTATGTAGTAGGGCGAGGTATAAGGAGCACTTATACTGCCTTGCAAAATGAGCTTACATTTTTAGCGACGCGCTAGTGTCTACCTTGGAATCGGGCATTCCATCGCGGTCTTCAATTTTTCCGGCTGCAATTCACACTTTTTTACATTTTAATTTTCGGAGTTTGTAATCTTATCGGAACTGTAATGTATCGCGCTGTAATTCTCTATTTTACCATACATTATTTTATTGCGTCTAGAGGAAAACAGATACAGTGTATATGCGCCCAGAAATCAATTTCCTAAGGAAATAGTGAACATACTCCTAATATTGTACTTGCATAAGATACGTTAGGTGTTTATTTCGATAGTTCGTACTTAAGTTTATAAGACTGATGTCGATCCGTCCGTCCGTCCTTCCGTCTCTCCGAAAGAGCACCATGTACCTATTTGCGTTTTTCAGACAATTGATTGGGAAAATGCTGAAGTGCATCATTCACCTGTCATTCACCACTTAAAGTGAAATCACACGTTTAGATTTACGCTCTAAAATTGCATTACACAATCGATTTCAGAAAGTGCAGAAATGACAGTAATACCGGTTATCGACTTTCAATAAGTCTGTAAAGCACGTTTTGTTCATAATTGGATTTTGTTGTGAGTCCATGTTACCTGACCAACGTAGATCGTATGATAATTGCAAAACAACAAATGCGTTCTGGATCAATCGATATACAAACGTCTCACCTGAGCCTCTACATGTACTTGCATATTGAAATCAATTGAGCCGCGTTCTGAGAAAACTGGGCATAATGCATGTGCGTAAAGTGTCGTCCCAGATTAGCCTGTGCAGTCCGCACAGGCTAATCAGGGACGACACTTACCGCTTTTATGGTATTTTTAGTTTCAAGGGAGTCCCTGATCCTTACCGAAAATCAAGTTTAGTCGGAAAGTGTCGTCCCTGATTAGCCTGTGCATACCAGTAACGCTGACCTGGCAGTGGGGTCACTCATTTATATAGCTTTAGCGTTATTATGCTTTCTATAGATGTATAGCATGTAGACAACATTGTAAAAGACAACAGGGAGGTAACCACATCAAATTGATACATAGTGACCAGATTTTCATCATCGAAGATTTTCATTTATAAACGAAGTTCAGATTTTGATTTGCTATAACTTACAGGACAAATCAAATTTACCATTGTTATACTCCTTATTGTTCATATCTTATACGAGAAACACGTGGAAATATTGATGTGTAAAATTGAATGCAAATTTTTATTCGGTGTATCTATTCAGATCACAGACGATCACGTCATTGCACCGTCTGTTGCTATGGTTACTGTTACGTGATGGGATGTTCGCCGTCCAAGAAAGTCGTCCGAGCAAAAAACGCCACAAAACGTAAAATAAAAAAAAAAACTAAAAAAACATTCAGACATACTTTGCAAAGGACTATTTTATTGAGTCATATTTTAAATGTTTTGAACAGACGTCAAGCTGTGTTAAGGTGGCTGATTTCTGTCAAGTCGTGTAAGCTTGATGGCGGCTTTGAAGAAGGGTCACCAACACATCAACATGTATTAACGACCTATACTTCCACTAAAACAACAGAAAGGGCGCTTATACGACAAAAATACATGTGTAGCTCTTTTTGTCGTTCTGGAGGGTATATTTGTCGTTCTTCTATGTTGGCGGCTTTTAAACCCGGCAACAAGACATAACGACAAATATACGCGCCAAAAGGAGAAAAGTGCTCCAATGTGACAATTATCATTTGTCTGTATGGCGGTTATCTTTGTCGTTCTGCCGTATTTAAAACGAGATAATTCAAATATACCCACCAGAACGACGAGAAGGCGCAATTACGACAACTATACCATGTGTCGCCCTTTTTGTCGTTCTGTAGTGTTCTCGACCTTCAAATCCATCAACAATACAGGTTGATATTGAAGAATTCAGCCATCATAGTAAATGCATCCATTTTTGAGTAAGTTTGAAAAAAAATTGATCAGTATTATGGCAAAATGGCATGATCAATATACATAATTTAAAATGGAATATATGCATAAATAAATATGTTATATAATCAATGTGCAAGGCGTTTATCAATCCATGGTGCACAAACGCTTTCAGATGAACCCTTATTTCAAGTGTATGCTTAAAATTACCAGATAAGAACAGTATTTATATAACGCATCAACATACGATAAGTACGCAAATAGCGATGGGCTTTTATTACCAATCAGACCAAATCATCGTTATACCTAGGTTTGCGTGCAGTCGTGCGTATTCAGACGTGGTACCGGCGATACCGAGCCAATCTCGAGGCCCGTCGGCGATGTACATGGAGCATCTTTCAGTCCTTGGAGTACGCCGGCGAACAGGATCAGCTTAAGGTAGTCAACAAATCGTTGTCAACAAACTACCAAGGGGAGTTTCGTTCTGGAAAACTATTCTTAATGCATGTGCAGTAAGTGTCGTCCCAGATTAACATGTGCAGTAAGTGTCGTCCCAGATTAACATGTGCAGTAAGTGTCGTCCCGGATTAACATGTGCAGTAAGTGTCGTCCCGGATTAACATGTGCAGTAAGTGTCGTCCCAGATTAACATGTGCAGTAAGTGTCGTCCCAGATTAACATGTGCAGTAAGTGTCGTCCCAGATTAACATGTGCAGTCAGTGTCGTCCCAGATTAACATGTGCAGTAAGTGTCGTCCCAGATTAACATGTGCGGTAAGTGTCGTCCCAGATTAACATGTGCAGTAAGTGTCGTCTCAGATTAACATGTGCAGTAAGTGTCGTCCCAGATAAACATGTGCAGTAAGTGTCGTCCCAGATAAACATGTGCAGTAAGTGTCGTCCCAGATTAACATATGCAGTAAGTGTCGTCCCAGATAAACATGTGCAGTAAGTGTCGTCCCAGATTAAAATGTGCAGTAAGTGTCGTCCCAGATTAACATGTGCAGGCTAATCAGGTACGACACTTTCCGATTTTATTACATTTTTTGTTTAAAGGATGTCTCTTCTAAACGAAATTTCAAGTGCAAGTGGGGAGTGTTGTTCCTGATTAGCATGTTGCGGACAGCACTTGCTAATGTGGGACGATACTTTGTGCACAGGCATTAAGTCTAGTTTGCCAGAACGAGACTTTAAAGGAATCTTTACTTACACTGAAGAGTCCAATCAAAACAGGAATATTCCGATGAGCCCTTCAGTGCAGTATTTACTAAAGTTGTTATAAAGGCGTAAAAAGTTGTTTTACCAACCCGTACAAGCCTTTATCTGTGCTCAACCCAAAACTTGTTTTTTGTAATCCAGGTTGAGTTGCCAGTCACTTTTGCTAAATTCGCCCATACTCACTAAATTTACTAATGAGTTTGCAATAATTAATGCATCATCCGATCATACTCGCTAAATTTTATTTCATTTGAAAAATTCAATACAGATAAGGAAGATTTCTGCATGTTATTTCATATGTTTATTTAAAAAAATGTAAGTGGCTATCACAAAAAATAAGGGTCGTCTGGTAAGTAGTTCCAAACAACTTTTTCCGACTTAAGAATGGTATTCCCAGTGCCCTTTGAATATTCGACAACGGACACAATGTTTCGGATATTATATGATTTAACAGTAGTGTATTACGTGTATCATGTTTAGGTATTAATCTGTTAACCATGTTTCGCTCGGCGATTGTAACGATCTGTCCGCTATCAACAATACAATTAATTGTTTGCATGCAAAAACTTAATTGGCACGTGCATAATTTTCTGAACTCGATCGTGTCTTATATAAGCCTATAGACTCGGCCATACAATAAAATATCCTGTCCACACTCAGCCAGTCTCGGATCAAGCTAATTCACGACAATCTTTTCTGTTTGTAAACCCCCTTCTGTTGGAATGGAGAAGATCGAAACATTACGTTCGTTTCGTTCTGATTGAATATGCTTATAGGGACCGTTTCACAGATTTTGGCAGATATTGAAGTTTGTCATTCAATTCTTTATATTGATAAATGTAAACATTGGATCTAAAAAGCTCCAGTAAAAAAGCAAGAACAAAATTAAAGAAAGAAAAAAAAGTAACCCTCAGCTGGGCTCGACCCACTGACCCCTGGAGTAAAAGTCTAACGCTTAAACCACTCGGCCATCCGTGCCCATACGTTCACTGACGTATTTTATACTTTATATAAGCAACCATCGTAGTGTCACAATAATAACGACAACAACAAAACTCTCCAAATTATTCTATCGTTTCGCTTTGCAACGCTTTATAATTTTCATGTTTTTAAATCGTCAAAAGATGAATATAATTGATATTTTAGAGAATGGTTAATGTTCAGTACAATTGTTCCCTCACAAATATCATAACTGTAACGAAAATTTGCGAACATTATTTTTATTTTGTCAATTAACCAAAACTTAAAAAGGTCCAGTAAAGGGAGCTTGGCTAGTATTGGTCAAAACACAACGTTCACAGTGAAAATGTTTTTTTTTTCTATAGGGAATTGCAAATTTGCTTCCATCGATTCCAAATGTAACTCCAATGTCTTGCTTCTTTATGTTAATAAATCGAATTTTGACGTCATTATAGGTGTCTTGTTCTGTTTCAGCTTCACAATTTCTTCAACAACATGCTGGATAGCCTCGTTTCGGACGGGAATAGTCCTGCACCACTCATCCGGGCTTTTAACGTGAACAAACGAGCCTCGATATACGGTAAGTCAGATGCTTTTCATCAGAAAACTTGGATCCCTACATTGCTTTCCATGTTACTCTGTCGTATTAAAACATGAAGATGCCTTTTCGTGTAAACCAATCGTGACTGATGTCATATTTCATGGTGTGGAAACGAAAATGTGCCCGTGGATTCGTAGGGATCAGGTTTGCATTATTCCATGCGACTCGAACTCGAGAAGAAAATCCATCTACGCCGAGGCGCATGCAACTTTACCCAACAATAACGGGATTACTGATAAGCCTTTTAAGCGGCTTTGTTAAATCACTCGGTAAGACACTCGTTCTGATAGCAGGATGTACCGGGTTCTAGTCCCATTTTATGGAGGTTTCATTCACAAACGGCCAACAGTTCACATGATCATGTATACAATACTTGTATGCGGTGTCTTTTACGAATGTCAAAAACTGACTCATTAACATAACCAACATGTAAAAAAGCAGTTTTCTTTTATTTGCGTAAATTTCATCATACATGGGTGAAAAAGTTTTAGCAGTTTCACTGTTTTTGCATTTATATGAAAATTCTTTATATTTCAACGTTAATGTTAATGTGCATCCCCAACAACTATACAACGCATATACAATTCACTTCATTTATCCGGTCAAACATAATTCCAATCAATCAAGTTTGAAAAACGCGGTGATGAGAAGAAAATAGCATATCGGTGCCTTTAACGTGCTTCATATTGTCGATTTTATGGCATTAATGACATCAGTATTATGGCCAAGGAAACATGGTGATCTGCGGAAGATTTGTAGCAACTATCAGTATCCAAACCATGTTTATGTATCTTGATGATTAGAGAAACCGCGTGGTTCGCTTTGAAAATACGTATTTTATTTAACAATCGCGTATGTATTAATGAAAGACATGGGCGCAGTTACGGTCTGCTGAAACACAGAATAAGCACAGAATAAAAATATATTATGTCAAAATTCCTATAAATGTCCTGCAACAAATTGCCTACAATCATCTGGCTCCTTTTGTTAAAGGTAATATAGAAACAATTGAGCAAAACATCATAATTCAAAAGTAATCTGCTCTAAACATTAAACTTATGTCTAATGTCATAACAACATAGCGTAGCTCACATCGCCGTTGTATTGGAAAGTTTAAAAAGTTGGCTTGAAATATATTAAGCGATTTCGATTGGCAACATAATTTCAAAATGTTTTTATAGTTAATTATAAGTGTTTTGAGAATTGTGTTCACGATACGCAGATTCCGCGTGACGAGAGAATTTGCTGAAAATTTTGAACGTGTATTCATTGACGAAAGCAATTGACGGTAAAACTTAACACGTTGATAGAAGGACGCACACGTGTTAAGTTAACTGCAATTTTAACATGATACTTTCAGATTTATATATATACAAAAAGCATCAACTGAATTATCCGTTGTCGTTACACGACCAAATAAACAACAAACAAATAAGTCGGTGTGTATAAAATGTATATATTTAAGTCGAAATAAATCCTAAAATCGTTTGTATGTGGCTTTATTTAAAACGAGTACGTTTAACGGCATGTTGATGAAATCAATATTAATATTAGTCATAATCGCGTTCTGTTTGTAGCACTAATTGATTTTTTTTAATTGAAAACACGCCAGCCGCAAATCATAAGTATGCACCGATTAAGTTTTTGAATAAGTGACATGGGATCTTTTCACGCTTTGGTAAATTGACAAAATTGAAAAAAGTTGTTTCAGATTCGCACATTTTCGTTTTAGTTATGATATTTGTGAGGTAACAGTAATACTGAACATTTACCATGGTGTAATATAGCCATTATATGCATCTTTTGACGATTTTAAAACCTAAAAATTATAAAGCGTTGCAACGCGAAACGATTGAATAATTTGGAGAGTTCTGTTTTTGTCGTTAAATTTTGTGAAACTACGAAGATTGCTTATATAAGGTATAAAATACGTCCAGTATGTGTACTCGGCGGAATAGCTCAGTAGGCTAAAGCGTTTTTACTTCAGGACTCTGGCAGGACTCCAGTGGCCACTGGTTCGAAACCTGCTCCGGGCAATGTTCTTTTCCTTTTTTTAATTTTATTCTTGATTTTTTACTGGAGCTTTTACGATCCAATGTTTACATTTATAAATATAAAGCATTTAATGAATAAGTTAAAAAATGACAAAATCTGTGAAAAGGCCCCTTTAATGTTACTATCCATAACACTATTCCAATGTCTCCGTTATTCTGTGATCTGTTTTATTACCATTCCTTTATGCTGATTATATTCTCTATTCTTTTTATCCTTGAACTATGAATTATAAGTTCATTGAAAGGTCCATAGACGTGTATCAGAACATCGATAATGCCACAATAAATTGATGATTGCTCGATGCGAAAAAAATGGAGCATGGGATAATATGATACCTTATTCGCTATTTTGATTTAATAATAGGGGATAGGATAGCGCAGATTAACAAATAAGTGCAGTCCGTATTAGTTGAACATTTCCGCAAAACGCATTCAACGATTTATGTATTGCCAAAAATGTACTCTTTATACAATCATATTTTCACCGACTAGGTGTCCTTGATCGTTGTCAGAAACTACCCACTACGCTTGTGGATTCTTAACGGCCATAATGTGTAGTTTTTGAGTTCTGTCATTCTGTTGGTTAGAATAACTGGAGGCATGTCCTCAGAATCTTAGGCAACAATTTCAGGCGACAAACCATAGCCCATATCATAAGCCAATTATATAAAAGCACATTAGTTTTGAATATGAATCAATAATATTTTTACTTTTTCGTGGGTGTCCGCTTGCTGTTTTTATTTGCTCTATCCCACCAACCAAATGCCAATTTTTACCATTTTAAACCACTCGGGCGACGTTTCAAAATCAGCAGCAGTGGCCGCTAAGCGCAACAGATCTGCAACAATTCTTGTAATCAACTCATATCGAGCAACTGGACGAAAAATGATTTTTTTTCGTTAAGTTTTAAACAGGACCAACAGCTTTTTTTCGGGTTGAAGTTGATTGCTGTGGTAGCCCTAACATATTGGAAAAAACAATAAAATACATACTCTTTCTATGCACAACTTTGTTGACGCCATCGTGAATTTTCCAGTTTTCAACAAAATTTGAATGGCCAACATGTATTTTCAAAAATTGCATACTCTTCTTAATACTTTGATCTATAGAAATCTATAGAAACCGTTGTAAGCTGTATTGGCACTAAGGTGTACACAAATCTTTACAATTCATTAAGCGTATACAAGATAGAATAGAAGAAACACAGCGTTTTTTCCAGACATTGGTTACTGGTAACGTACGGTAGTTTAGTTTAGTCTGTAAATAATACATTTAATTAAACGCATTCTCTTTATAAAAAGACCTATATAAGTTGCAAACAAAGGCCAAAACGGGTGTCAGTGGTCATTTCATTAGTTTCAATAAGACCAGAACTCTCTAATTGGCTTTACTAATGTCTAGAAAAAAATATAACAAAGCGCTGTGATGACTATTTTCTGTAGCGTTTGCGAACGTTTGTGCGTAGGTGAATGCATGATTATAGAATATTACGGAAGGACCACGACCTATGAAGCACCTATAATTAACAGTTTGAACACGTTTGGGTTCACAGTTTGCATGAGAATAGAATAATGGGCATGTCATTTATAGCTATTATGACGCACACAGTACGAGTCAAAGTTCTAACAAAGTAAAGTTAAGGCATTTTCACCTGCTTGCTATTTTAAATATCTGGGTAAAGCCATTCAGTTTTATCAACAATTGATAAGCTTTCGTCTATTTTTACCATTGGAATTTATTATTTTAAGAAACATTAATAGCTGACATGTTAATTAAACCTTTTAAATAAGGTTTTGCAGAAAACTCGTTCACATCGGCTGTCATTGAACCACGATTGTATGAAAATGCATCCTAATTGACCTTTTGCAACTACACAACATGACAATATTTTCGTATATACATAAACTTACAAGTTGAAAATATGTCATATACTGAGCATTTTCTGATTGAACCTATTGCATACCTTAAGATCTGCCAGCCATAACGATATTGTTAAAACCAAAGCGAATACAAGTTATAAGAAACAAGCTTTTTCATAACATAGCATGGTTATTTGGAACAGTATACCAATTGGAATAAGAATGGCATGCTCTATTTATTTTATAATCAATGATATGTCATGTTATTTTTTAATCAATGTTATGTCATGTGTGTCTGTCTAAAAGGCAAATGTGTTGTATGTATGGGTGTAAAACAATATTGTTTGAATGTTTTACTTGTTATAGACCTATATATGTTTGTTATTTTAAGAAGGCCACATTGTAAAAAAGCATTGATTTATCTACATAATATGTATAATATGTCATTATCGTTATGTGTAACATTCTGTAAATAAAGCTTTTATTATTATTTTATTATTATTATTATTATTATTATTATTATTATTATTATTATTATTATTATTATTAATAGACAGTTGCATAAATCAGCATTAGAAGGTTGAACAATAGTAGTTACTCATCATATACCGGTTGAACTCATTGTAGATACTCAGTCGATGCGCGATTCCGGGGGCGAGATGCTGCAGAATCTGCTGGAGGGGATGGAGGTGGAGCCCTCCTACAAGGGCCCTCATCTCACTTTCCCTCTTACTATGAACCAGCTTCACAAGATTGTGCAGTCTTTCAGACGAAAACTGGTACTAGTCACCCATCATGTCTTATGGGGTATACACTAAGTTTGCTTCGGGTAGTAAGAGAAACATGTATTTAGTTTGGTAGACTTATTTTTATTTCTTATATCAAATATGTTCAGTTGTGTTTCGTAAGCGTTTAGTTTCGTTATAATTCACATCAAAACCACGACATAACTTTAAAAGAGTGTACAGTTTTAAAGACGCAAGATGTCATCAAGTGGTAACATGATAGTGTTTGTATTATGTTTCATTTGGGTTGCCACAGAACAGTGAATTTGAATTGATGAATTTGTTTGGGTAATGTCTGTAATTCATGCAATTTTGTCCGAATTTTAGTGTTTTATTTATGTCTTCTTAATTTTTATTTACTTTTTCTTTAATAACAGCGTTCTTTTTTTCTTCAATATGTGGTAGTTTCGAGAGCATTTATATCAAAACATGCTGGAAGATAATATCCACAAGTTTGAAATTGTTCGGCAATCGCCATCTAATGCCATCAATACATTTTCTCGGAGTGGTGGTGATAATGATGACGATGATGCTAAGATTTATCTCCTGCAGTTACAACCGGAGTTTCACTTGGTGTACATCTGAATCTCAAACTTAAATTGATCATTTACTTACTAAGAAAACAATATAAACGTCTACATGCCTTCCATTTTTCTCTGGTCATGTCAACTGTGTACCCTAAGTATTATGTCTGTTTGTCTACACGTTTGCTATTTCGGACAAATTGCAGAGGGTCATCTGCGATACCATTCTTTAAAATCTAAGGGTGTTTTAATGTCGATAGGGTATCTGAGTTGTAAAAGCTATTTCCGACTTGTCGAACGAGATGTAATTTACTGGCGGAAATTTTAGTGTTATGTAACTATTTATTTTTATATTAATACAAACGTGTATGCACAATTTAATCTATGGATATATTATGTACGAATCGTGCCAAGTAAATACATTTTCTATACTACAGACAACGTACTTTTGCGAGCAATCACAAGCTTATTTTGTTAAACGAACTTGTAGGTGAAATAAGGTCTCAACTTTTCAATGACCAAAGCTGTTCGCTAAACGACACTTAAAACAACGGGTCAATGTGATATGTGCAATTTACCGCCAAGCATTATGAGTACTGTTACGGACTATTTTTAAATTACCAAGATGAAATCTGGCGACGACCTTTATTTCTCATTTGAAGCATAACAACATGGAAATATTGAACACGTCTATTAATATGGAATAAATCAATATGCCAGTAGGTGGAGTGAGAAGCTAATATTCCAGGGGTCATTGGCCCATAAGCACTTGTATCAATACACCGGGCTTATTTTTTCGTGTAGTTCAATTAGTTGAAGTATAAAGATGAAAATAATGTAATGACGTCACGAATTGTTTACAGTGCTAAACGACCACTTACACTAATTTTGACCAATATAATTAGGCAAAAGACACAAACACTATACATCCTTTTTTATAAATTCTCTGAAAGACGCTACACGCGAAGTACACCATTCAGCTACTGCTGGAGGTGCGTCGCATCCTAAAGACCCAAGGAAACATCCGGTACGCCAGCACGTCCCTCTCCAAGCAAGTGACTGTCTGCGGAGACATCCACGGCAAACTGTCCGATCTGTACACGATCTTCCATAAGGTGCCTTACATTTTTGCTCATAACAAACCTTACAGTTTTTGCACTTCAAAATACTTTCACTTACATTATTAACACGACATAAACTTACCTAATATTATGTCAACTACATTTTAAATTCTTTGCTCTGCAATTAACTGTAATTTATGAACGCTTTATCACTTCAATTCTTGGCGCTACTAAATAATATTCGTAAACGTATTCTATTCTTATGTTACCAATCGCGTTAATTTGATATTCGAACTTCCCTTGACACGAGGACCGTTCATGCAGAATCATCATACCCATCGATTAAAATTGTGTTTCTTACAACTTGCAGAATGGGCTACCGTCAGTCAACAATCCATACATTTTCAACGGCGATTTTGTTGACAGAGGGCAGTTCTCAACGGAGGTCGTCATTGTTTTGTTTTCGTGTTTTGTTATGAATCCGAATGAGGTTTACTTAAATCGCGGGAACCACGAAGATCACGTGATGAATCTCAGGTAGGTTACACGCAACTTTTGCGCATATACGTACGTTTTTGAACCGTGTATTGATAATATCATCCTTATAAATTATATATAATTGTCTTCACATACAGTCATACATAATGCGGTTATCAATTTTAATTTTAACTGACATTCTTTCAGGTACGGCTTTGTCAAAGAACTTCAAATGAAATACAAAGTAAGTAGACAAAAATATTGCACCTTTAATATTCTACTTAATTTCGCATAAACGTGAATAAATAATTTTATGGGCAAACAAGACATTAGTTAATACTATATTGCACAAGTAAAAGCATATCAAATGGAAAGTGATTTTTAAGTAATAATTTTATATGCGCCTTTCTCCTATGTCCACTCATTAAATAATATAAATAACATAAATATAGTAATTACATAATAAAAATCAGCAAGTTGACATCCATAAATATGAAGAAACAAATTTCAAGGCGTTATAAATATTAAGTTACGAGCATGTAACGCACAAGTATAGCTTTATTGTACAAACGGATTAATTCTGAAAACAAAACGACACTGTTAAAAGAATTGTAGGTGTAGACAATCAACAATGACTTCCCCTTGAAAAGCTACATTGATATATCAATTGCTAATAACGTCTTCTCACGGCAAGAAGGATGATTGCCAGCAAACACACAACCAATTGCGCGCACGCTATCTGGCAAATACGTCATCGCCTAATAATCACTTATATTCGTGGGTATATATTTTCGTGGTTTAAACAAAATCATGGACGCGTATATATGTGAATTTATGATTTGAAAAAAAAGGAATTTGTATTGGTCATTTTCCGTTGCGTTGGTGTTAAATTCGCTGAACAATCATTCCACAACATCAACACAAAATTGATGTCCCACGATTAATTTTCCAGTATTTATATATATATTTCGAATCAGACATGCCAGTACACGTGATCTTTATTTATGCGTATTTGTTAGAACATCGATTTTAACATCAAAACACTAACACTATTTATATTATTTCAGCAACATTCCAGAAAGGTCATTCACATGTTTAAGGACGTGTTCAGCTGGTTGCCCCTAGCAACGGTGGTTGACGACCAAATTATCGTCTGCCACGGTGGCATCTCAGACACGACAAATCTTAAAACGCTTGCTAAAATAGACCGACACAGAGTAAGTATTGTCTATAAATGGTGCTCTGTGCCATCATGAATCATTGGTTAACCGTTCATAACATGATCCTTTCAGAGCCTTTAAACATACTGAACGACCTATACTGCTTTGAATGCTTGACGTGTGCATTTTCTGCATGCTTTCGTAGTAATTGTTATTGTAGAAGTTTATCTAAAAACATATACTCTTTTTCGCATATACGTTTTAATAGTTTTGTCACGTGTTTATAACCACGTGTACATGTGATCTAACTTTTTGAACGAGGATAAACTTCATACGTTATGCACGGAGGGAGGTTCATTCACTCCTACGATTTTCTCTTTTTTCTCATTCCCTCGAGTTAGTAAACCGTTCCTACACCACAGCTTACTCGTTCCCACGAGTTAGTAAGTAGTTTCTCGAGTAAGTATGCCATGGGAACGAGATACATAAAATAAATAAATAAAAGAGGAGTGTAAATCACCTCTATACCACCGTATGTCCTTACATATCTACTCGTAATGCAACGAACGAAGCTTGCTTATTTCTTTAAAGCTAAATGTTTAGTTCTTTGCATACGCCGTATTTATATTTGGCTATGATTTATAATTGATTTATGCTGTATGAGATTCCTTGCGAAGTTTCATTTGCATTGGATGCTCTGAAAACATTTATGCTGATTTTGCTGCCTCTCTATGCCAGAACGTATATGCCGCATTAGCCGCGTAATGTAAAAAATGGTACAAAACGATTTGTGGCATGTGTAGCTCAAGGCCAGCTTAAGTAGGCGCGCAGTCTTGCCAGAAGCAACCCTGTCCGCTAACGAAACCACAAAACGTTACGTGACTTTATAACGGAAAGGGTAGCTCTTGCCTAGACTACGCGATTTCGCAGGCTGGTTATAAGACCAATCTTCGCATAATATTTTTAATATCTCCCTGGGCTCCGATAAACAGAGGCATCATGTGTTGTAAATGCGTGTAATGCAGTTAAAAAGTTTAACCTCTATATGAGAATAAAGTATTTCTTTGAAGAAACTGTTGTTAAGCTGTTTGATACCGAGCATTCAAGTTCACGGATATGGTGACCACAAACCACAAACCAAACTCACATGCACCTGAAATGGGAATCGAAACCGGGTCGCCTGAGAGAGAACAACTAAGCAGACATTTCTAACCACTTGACAAAGAGTCTTAGACAAGTTTCCATCTGGTCCATTTCAGTACATGTCGACCCTGCAGCCCCCGGGGGAATGCGAGGACATAAGCACCATGGACACCCAGGACTTGATAGAGTGGAAACAGGTCGGGCTTACTCTTTTATACCAGGACTTAATAGAGTGGAAACAGGTCGGGTGTACACTTTTATACCAGGACTTGATAGAGTGGAAAAAGGTCGGGGTTACACTTGTAAACATAGATATTGATAGTATAAAAAAGAGTTACAGAGCACCATGGACCCTAGGACTTGATCGAGTTGAAACAGAACGGGGTTACACTTTTATAAATAGACATTGATCTTGTCAAAAAGAGTTTCAAAGCACAATGGGCAAACGGGATTTGATAGAGTGGAAACATGTCAGTGACACTCTATACGCCCTACACATTGGTATGGTCAAATAGTGTTACATAGTACAATGATTGGATAGAATGGGAACGGGTTGGTAACAAAAACGTTCTCTTTGTAATAACCGACCCATATTACGGCTATATTAGCACTTCCCCTTCCACTTCCACTCCATTAAAGCCCGTCTAAAAATACATCTAGCTATCGCTTATTGATCGGACGTCATTCGAATTAGGTAAATGTAAGTTTATTATAGCAACAAAAAGTATTCCGTTGAAATTATATGTAAATAATTTGCAAATGTAATTTCCAATGTCAATCTAAGACAAAAGATTCGAAAAACGTAGACTTTCAAGAATGCAAATACCATTTTGTGTATCAGGTGTTAGACTTGCTTTGGAGCGATCCCAAGCCCATTGACGGCTGTCAACCGAACACTTTCCGGGGCGGAGGGAGCTACTTCGGGCCCGATATCACAACGAGTTTCCTGCAACAGAACAAGTTTAAGCTGCTGATCCGCTCCCACGAGTGCAAACCCGAGGGGTTCGAGTACACGCATAATGGCCAGGTATGGGGACGGACGTACCAACATTTTGATAGTTGGTGTTTTCGAGTTCACACATATTGGAAAAGTAGGAACACATACCAAAATGAATTCACGTTTCGTGGAGAAAATAGCAAGTATACATACTGATTGCCGTTCAAGTTATAACAATAGGATTACAAAAATTTGTTTGGGAATAAACATGGCCAAGTCGGCCAGTCGATCGATCAGTCCATTTGTCTGCCTTAACGTCAAAATTTAAAAATACGCTAAGCAAAACGTCAAGAATCACAGAACATGACGTTCAAACAGTTTTATTCAATCGTAAATGAGAGCCCTTGCGAATTTAGTACCTTTAACTGGCAGGTGCTCACCGTGTTCTCGGCGTCCAACTATTACGAGATGGGAAGCAATCTGGGGGCGTTTGTTCGCATACAGGGGGCGGAGCTTGAGTGCCGCGTGGTACAGTATATGTCAACTCATAGCCCCACCCACCGCAAAGTGTCGTTCACTCAGAGGTATGTGTTTCTGATCGGTATGTTGTCTTTTTCTGATGTCTGTCGTCTACATGTCCTCCCCCAACTGATTATTTTTCACGATTTTTTTTTAAATAAAACATATTATTTTGTGCAGCTTCAGATTTTACGTTCCAGAGGTATAGCGTTTTTAATATTCATATTACTTTGTCATGTCGTTTTATTATAAAGACCGAAAGAATTTCACATTAGATTATCGGTATAAATATTAATCTTATTATACTACTGACTCTTTAAATAAATTACCAATATAATACCAGTTCTCGTGTACGGGGGATATGAGTAAAACGTTCCGAATACTAGTATAGTCAAGCACAACTACATTCTATTTGGACGTATATCACATTTGAACTTGATTACAACCAATTTACTATTCGTCACGGCTATGGACTGTATTTCCATGAACATCTAATATTACCCACGTCTCGTATTACTATGGTTAATGGCGCGACGTGTCAAAACCGTTAACATTGTCATAATATGCGGGAATATGAAACATAATGATTTCAGTTCCTAGCACGTCCGTATTTATATGGAAATCCGCATGGTTCATAGAACTTCCGAGCAGCGCAATTTGTAATTCGATGTAGTTATATGAATATTCTCCGGGATTTTCAGGATCAATACAGTGGAAAAATCCGCAATCCAAGACCTCAAAGAGAAGATATTAGCTTCCAAGCATAAACTGCTCAGCGAGTTTAAAAAGTGCGACCTGGACAATTCTGGTACGACCACAAAATGTAAATTCATTTCTGCCTGTTCATGTGCATAGTAAACGAATATGTTGATGCGGTTACATTCTGTCGGCTGACATACATTAGTATTGGTTAAATATCAGTGAATATTATATATATATATATATATATATATATATATATATATATATATATATATATATATATATATATATATATATTGGTTGCGTGTTCACATCTCTAAACAGACCTCGACCACCTTCAAAAAATTACCATCATAATCTTTTCACCCCATCATCTCAAACAATTTGTTGCATACTATTAAACCATTCAACAACGTTAAAAATCAAACGACCTGTATATATTAATGGGTATTCTGTTATCATGAGTCAATCTAGTTCATTCGTTTCTTCTCATGTTATCGTCTTCCTTAAAATATTTACCGTTCATTATGGCGCATACATGGTCCGCATAACGTTGGGTTAAATAATGTCATAATACCCAGTAACAGCGATAATAATAACTGCCATTAGTGAGCGATACAATGCCATGTTACGATTATATGTGAACTCATTCGCGGAAACATAGACGTTTGACACTTAATCAATTTGTAAACAGCGCAACAGAAACTAAACAAAGTAAAAGTTGCACTTTGTAAAAAAAGTCACCATTTCTAGCATTTATTACAATTGGCGGTGTCGGATTACCTTTAAACGATCACTTTTTATGTCATCTTTATTACAGGCAGTATAAGTAGCAGCGACTGGTGCTGTGCTTTGGAGACCGTCTTGGAAATTGAGTTACCATGGCGAACGTTGAAATCTAAGATAGCGAAATGTGATAATAATGGCGATGTGCAGTACGAGACGACATTTGACGAGCTGGAAGTCAGGCACAGATACAGTGGGGTATGATGAAGTCTTCGCACAGTTTATAACAGTTTAACCCTTTGCATGCTGGGAAATTTGTCGTCTGTTAAAATGTCGTCTGATGAATTTCTTAAATTAGCATTTTCTTTGATTATTTTCAAAGAATACTATCAGAATAGCAAACTGTTTGGATCCTGATGATACGCCACGTTCTGTGGCGTCTCATCTGGATCTAAACTGTTTGCAAAGGCCTTCAAAATTCGGTTCCAGCGCTCAAAGGGTTAAGCAGATGCTTCTTTTAAAACGCGTGTCAATTAGTAAATGTCGTATACCGGTATTATTTTATATATTCATGTAATACACCGTTTATCACTGCAAATTCCTCTTTGAAAGATGCCCTGAAAAAAAGGGTTCGAAATCTCACGATGTATCTTTGTTTAGTTATTTTCAATCTAAGAAAATAACCATTTTATTGCTATGAATGTCACGCCATGTTCATTACATTATATCAGATGTCGATATCTACGAGCATCTGAGAACGAATATAATCGATGCTCATTTAAAGTGTCACACTCAATAAAAAAAAGTGCTCAATGGTGTTTGTATGCTGTTAGATAGATTTATGAACAGTTTTAGTGGAAATCTTTCAATAAGCTTTTCAAAGCTTAAACACAATAAGACGGCGAAATTCTTAAATTTACGAGTTGGAGAAAAATTGTATATATTTTCACACGAAGAAATGCTTTGGCAATATTTAAATACACATTTTCAATCGATATATAATCATTTGGATTTTTTAATGAATCTGCACTGACTGATAGTTTTTCCAGGAAACTAACGTGAAACCGTACGTAACTCTTCAGTATTTCAAAATGTACTATCTGGTAAATTATACAATACCATTATTTATACTTTATTTTTTTTTAAAGATTTTTTATAACATTTGCAAGTATAAATTTTACAAAATAATATTTTCAAGCCAATCCTGTTTATGAAATACGTTTTATTGTTTCCCGCGCATCCCGCACGCTGAATGACCCACAGGTGGTCAGCGTGTGGCTATGATATTAATTAGTAAAAACATCATTTTGTCATTAAACAGCCTTTACTTTATCAATTGTGCAGCGATTTCCATGAACTCGGTCTTATTCAACGCAAAAATGAATATTCTTTCTGGAAATGTACATATCATGTAATATTATTACTAATGATGTGTCAAATTTTAAGGAATAACACGATACACAAATCGCGTGAACTACCCGTCATCGATCAGACCCGATTCAAGCATGAACTTTTCAGGAGTAAAGACACACCTTCGCGTTGGACCAATCAAATCACTCGTGTGTTTAAAATGTCGGCCAGTTGAAATGTATGTAAACAAAGGTTTCAAACGGCGCTGGACAGTTAGTTTTTATGCATAATGTAACGGCAAGAACGGTAAGATTTTTTTTCATACGTTTTCTTGAATTTTCGTACCGAGGTCTGTAAACTTTGAAGAGAAAATGCCATGTAATCCGTGAAGATTTCAGTCTTAGATTGGGTCTGATCGATGACGAGTAGGTCACGCGAGTTGTGTATCGTGTTATTTCTTAAAATTTGACCCAGCATTTGTAAAAAGATATCAAGATATGTACATTTCCAGAAAATATATTTCGGAGTTGAATAAGACAGAGTTCATGGAAATCGCTGCACAATTGATGAAGTAATGGCTGTTCAAAGCGATGCACCCTGTTTTTCGGGTGATTTTAAGTTGAATTCCTTGACATTTATATGTTTGATAGTGATTTTATTTCAGAGAAGTTTATTTTTCGTGATAATTTGATTATTTTTCATTCAAAATGGTGTTTTTAATAATTAATATCATAGCCACGCGCTAACTACCTGTAGAATGTCGAGTGAAAAAACTATATATATAAAGTTCTTTAAGATTAAAAGTACAGATGCATGTTTTCACCTTCATTGGTTTATGTTTTAGAATGGTCCGTCCATCACAGAGACGCTGTACAGGCATAGGGAGAACTTAGAGACAATATTTCGCCTTATTGATACAGATCATTCTGGTGTGTAAGCTTTAACGTTGAAAAATAAACAGTATATTTCACATAAACATAACATCGTTTGATTTAAGGCATTTGTTTAATGAAGCGTATCAATGGACATTTCTTTATATATACAGGAGCGTAGCTGCTATTAGGCACAGCAGGCCCGGGCCTACAATTTTGTTTGAAACATGGAAAAAATTAAAATGCTTCAACTTCGAAAAACACATTAAATTGTTGACCCTGAGGGGGTGAGGTGTTAGAAATCTGCATTTCATATTGACATAATCCTCAGACAATAGATTCTGGTCTTGTTCAAAGTACATATCTTCCAATTATCAACTCTACTTCTTTCTATGTGCATAGATTGTAGCTCGCGATTTTCACGTGACTGTAACAAGTTTACATATATCTACATGTAGATCTACTTGTCTCGTTTCCAACACAATAGTAAGTTGTAATCCAGTATCGTTGGATTTTTAAGAAACATTCTGAATGATGTTTATGACCGCGGAAAATAGAGCACTTGCCCCCGTATCCCGATCCATTGACTGAATCAGGGTCGGTTCGGTCCCTTGATGCCGAACAAAAACGTGCTGTTATAGACATGCAGTCAGTATTATTGGAAATAATTCCCATGGTTTGACTAGTGAATAAGTGGAGTGTTACACTATTAAATGTTTCTTTGTTCCATATTGTTTTTAAATTTAGTTCTCTGGCATAAAGATAATACAGTCAAATTTAGTTCTCTGACATTAAGATAAAACAGTCTTATCTTATTATTTGTCTAGATATTCTTCAAATCTATATAAATCAATATATATATATATAAACAATATGTATTCTCCGTTTTTCGGTAGACGATTCGAAAAATGTTATATTGAATATTGATGAAATCATTAACCAAAAATCTATACGAAACAAAAACATTTTTTTGATCGGCCATCTGGTGATATTCGAGCTAACGCCTTCAAAAATCGCATATTAGTATGATACTTTGTCAACATCAAGCCTGTGATCGTTTAAGTGAGCGCTTGTATGTCGGTACTTCATGTTAATTTAATTAAAACGATTTACGACAACTGCGGATTTTCCCGTAGCTAAAAGTGTCTCCGGGGACAACTTTAAATTATGATAAAAATACAAGTTTTGTGCATTTATATAAAACATCTGGAAATTATAATTAAACGATTATTTTAATTTTTAAAAGTATTATACAGTATTCACCATTAAATGCCCCTGTAATTCAACTCCAACTCGGTACGAACGGGTACGAATTATTAACAAAGCACGCTTAAAAAATAAGTATGGTATATTACCCGAACACACTACGCAGACTATATCACATGGATTATCTAGTAAAACATATATGTACCCACAACGGACTTGTATTTGTAGATATGGTAAACAAGAAATTCATAAGTATATGTTGATAATATTTTAGAAAGAATTCGTCTTCGTAAATGACAAAAGATCCCAACTTACAGCGCTTTCAAATTGCCATTTTCCCTTGTTTCCGTCTTGACAAAAATATTCAGCGCTTACTAATTGCTCAACCACTTTCTCGAGTAATTTTAATGTTATACAAAGTTGAGTGCACTTCTAAGTTGGTCATACAAACTAAACCGTGTATCGTCGCGTCTAGGCTTCATCTCGATGCAAGAGTTCGAAGACGCTTTGATGCTCCTGATCAAGCAGGTCGACATCCGGATCAATGAACGCGACATCCGGGACATTGCCTACAGCCTTGATATCAACAAGGACGGCAGCATAGACTTCAACGAGTTTCTGGAAGCTTTCAGGTACATTCAGCATTTTCATTTGCTCTGAACGGTTGCCTATTAGAGAAGGGAAATTAAGTAATAATAGATTCCTATGTATACATGAGACATAGATGACATAAACAGCAGTGACCGATTTTATTACCCTTTACAGTGGGTAAAACACAGTCGCGCTCCGGGCCGTCTAAATCTTTTAAAAGGATAGAAAACGGTATCATAAACTTCCACTCACCGCGACCATGACACTCAAGACTGTATCATGATGATTGGCATTGGTGGGGGTTTGGGGTGGGGTTAGGGGGTGCGGGGGAGGGGGGAGGTGGTCTCCTTTTGATAACGTTACCAGTCCGCCTACCCACGTTTGGTCCAAGATTACTTTTAAATCAAGACCTTTGTTCACGACTTTTGTTTTTACTATATCGTTTAAGTGCACGGAGCAGCTTCCAGCTTCTAACTTCATGCGAGGGACTAAGTTACAGTTGTTAATTGAAAATTGCAATCTATTATTACTACAGGCTTTTTGTATTCTCAGTCGCCTGGAGTAGAAGAAAAACTGTGAAAGAAAAAAAGGGAATAAAAGTGCCTTTAAATACCATACTTGTATGCATATCGCTTCATTCATAAGTAACCTGCTGAATGAAATGAAACAAGTAGCATTTAATGGAATAAGAAGATAAGAATTGTCATTTACACATGTTGTTGAAAATAATACTCGATCAAATCTATAATGTAGAACATGTTATCTATACCCCTGCATTTTTCATTTATAAATCAGAAACAGTCATTTACATGAGTATATATTTTATTAAATTCAGTTCAATTGTTTTATGTTTTTGATGCAACCAAATAGTAATATTATATTTTTTATTTAAACTGTGCTATAAGCTTTTTATGGTGATAGTAGTAGTAGTAGTAGTAGAAGTAGTAGTAGTAGTAGTAGTAGTAGTAGTAGTAGTAGTAGTAGTAGAAGTAGTAGTAGTACTAGTAGTAGTAGTGGTGGTAGTAGTAGAAGTAGTAGTAGTAGTAGTAGTAGTAGTAGTAGTAGTAGTAGTAGTAGTAGTAGTAGTAGTAGTAGAAGTAATAGTAGTAGTAGTAGTAGTAGTAGTAGTAGTAGTAGCAGTAGTAGTAGTAGTAGTAGTAGTAGTAGTAGTGGTAGTAGTAGTAGTAGAAGTAGTAGCAGCAACAGTAGTAGTAATGGTAGTAGAAGTAGTGGTAGTAGTTGTTGTTGTTTTTGTTTTAGTAATGGAAGTTGGTGTGGTAGTATTGCAATACTTGTTAAAGAATTACTTGTTCCATCCAGTAGTAGTTTGTGTTGTTGCAGAAGTACTAGTAGTAGCTGTAGTAGTAGCCTTTGTTGAAGTAGAAGAAGAAAGAGAGGAGTACTGTTATAAGTTGTTATTAATGTTGTTATTGTAGACCTACTCAGTTGTTGTATGTTTATACTATTAATGTAACTCTTACTTTTACGTTTCAGAATTGTTGACAATTTCGGGAAAGATCATACAAAAAGAGTTAGCCGAGATCATTCCATTGACAGTGCGCATGTGCCTTCAATAGCCTCTGAACTAGATGAGAAGGAATGAGTAGTCTCTGAACTAGATGAGAAGGAATGAGTAGTCTCTGAACTAGATGAGAAGGAATGAGTAGTCTCTGAACTAGATGAGAAGGAATGAGTAGTCTCTGAACTAGATGAGAAGGAATGAGTAGTCTCTGAACCTGCTGAGAAAGAGAGACGACGAAACCAAACCGGCATCTTAAGTTTAGCCACTCGAGATTATTTTAACGACAAACTTGTGTTTGTCAAAACATAAGAAGTTTTAATCGATAATATTTTACATTTGTTTCTGTTACTTTTTTATTGTTTCAATATCCAGACCTCACTTAACGTACACTGAAGTTGTTTCGCATACGATTTCTATACATTTTAGTTGTACATTCTGTTATTTGATGTATTGTTAGATATCTGTTTATACAAATCGTTGTCTATCAACATGTTTATCTATCTTACTATTAGACCATCGGTATTTGTTTAAGTTTTATTTTAATTTTATACGAATGCATACGATTAAAATACTGTGGGATGAATGCGATAAGTTAATGAACGATGTGTTTAACATTACAACCACATAATTGATGTTCAGCTGCAAATAAAGAAGAGAAATACTTACATGAAGTCGATGTCTTGTATTCTATCAGATTAAAATGCTCATAACTGTTCACTACTTGTAAAGAAAGAGTCGTAAAGAACTGACTAAACAACAATTGTTGGAAACGGTAAAACATGAAGTAATAAAATCGTAACAAAATGATTTTAAATTCTTCTTACAATAAAATAAAACACGTGCAGTGGAGTAAAGCAATCAGTTCGTTATGTCGATGTTCTCATGCAAGCAACAATTCTTATATTTGTATTTTTTTGGCGTTATACATTGAAGTGTGTACTAATATGCCTAGGGCATATCAATAGCATTACATAATTTTAGAAATCATTTTTTATCAACTTTGAAAATATGTGAATTGACGTGTGCAAATTGCAATGTTCTTAATCTAGTATATGTCGTTCGTATAGTTTAAAAAGCATACATTTAAAATAGCAATTCGAAAAATACGTACATGTCAAATTGTGCCGTTTTTTTCACAAGCTTATATTGGAATTTGAATTTTTGATAGGTTATCTCCGTTCGTGTGTACTGTGTACAATTCCATAAGCAATCAAACACACTCGACTTAGCAACTGAGGTGCATATGAACGAAGTATATAGTACAGCAAACATGCATTCAGAAAACGGATGGGCGTTCGCTAGTTACCAATATTGATTATTGACTGAGGTCCATGAACTATAAATTAAAGGGTTATAAAGCTTGAAGTGGAAAACACATGTGTGCAATTACATATTCATACACATCTACTCGTACACGTAAACATTAAATATGTAACAGATTTATGCGATGTCAATTAAACTTAAAAAAGTGAATATCGTTTCAGTAGTCAGTATTAGTAACTCGTTTGAACGCTTTACTTAAAATGAGAACTATCAAATTTTAAGTTGACACAATATTTAATATCGATTGGAAAATATACTAATCAGATAAATCACTTTTTAAACATTTTTTTAAACGAAGGTAGAACGGTCAACGACCAATAAAAACGAAATTTTGACGTCTATCCTTACTTTAATCTAACAATGAATAGATTTGTACGTGTGCATAAGTTGAAAATATTAGAGCAGAAGTACTAAAAAAGCCTTGATTTGCATGTGTGCAGATGTCGATAATATTTGACCAAAAGTACTTAAAAAGCGTCACATTCCAACAGCCACGGGCGTGTTAAGCGACATTAATTTCCATTGCAGCATGATGACGAACGTTAAATGTTGAAATGCAAATTTATGCTATTTAAACGTTTATCCATGCACATAAATCAACGTAAAAAGATGCACAGCTGTCTACGGTAGTCATTTGTTTTGCTGCAGATGCGTTTAGATTGCTAAAGCATCCAGAGAAATAGTTCATAGACTACCTGAGTGTGGCGCAACGATACACATTAACTTGAAAACACAAGCGATGGTTATTACAAGAAAATGAAATATTGGAGAAGCTTGTGTTTATGTTTATGTTTGTTATGTATCGTGTATGTGTTCCTCTGGACTCGGTTTTATCGACATGCTGCCAACAGGTGTTCTTTTTTATTTAAGGCTATATTGCTTATATTTAATATTCTCCTTAAATTATATGTTGTTTCAAACATTACTAAAAAATCGTGAATTAAATCTTAATTCTTTGAAAACTTATGCGATAAACCTTAACATATTTTTTTCTGAACTTCTTGATATGCATTGCAATTAAAAAGTGTAGTTATGCATTCTGTAGCCAAATCAATACGAAATAAAAATAAATACGAGTAAATTGTAAATGAAGGAAAAAAATATTTACGTCGTACAGAGCAGTATATTTTATTTAAATCTTTTATGAGGAGGATTGTTCGTAGTGTCATAAAGGAACAGTGATGAGCTAAATATTTTTTTCGAAGACAGGCAACATATGCGCATATTCAGAAACTATTAACGATACATAAAACAACACCATAGAAATGTAAATATAATTATTGCAATTACATTTGGTTACGTTCGTGTAATTGTGAAAATAGTGCTAAGGATAGCTCTTTGACGTGTTTACCAATACCCATCATGGGAATGACCAATGCGTTCATCATCGCATGAACGCCGACAAAAACAAAATGTTATTAATAATGATTTTCAAAAGAAAACATTAAATTGAGATTTAGCTGATGATATATTTTTATGTCTCTGGGGATGCTTGAGAAATATAATATTACATCCAGGAGTTGGTGGTCTATTTGTTTTTTAATTTGTTATCGAATATCAATATTCGATTTATAAATTTAAAACCACCAGTGTGAAGAAGAGGGTCCGCGGTGATAAACCAACACTTGCCGTTGACAGGTATGGGGAAATAATGAGTGAAGAGGATGCACTGAAGTTTCCACCGACCACTAGCATAGACCTCATTTCCGATGCAACAAAATCCAGTATGGAATTAATAGGTACTACTGCATACTTATTCTGTTTCTTTCTCATATTATAATTGATCGCGCTGTTTAAAAACCGGTCATAATGCATGTGCGTAAAGTGTCGTCCGAGATTAGCCTGTGCGGACTGCAAGGCTTATCAGGGAAGACACTTTTCGCAAATACTTGATTTTCCTTAAGAGGAGACGTCTTACCAACAAACAATTATAAATTATTGATTTGTCACATGAAACTAGTAACTTGAATTGTTGATACAAATATACGGCTAACATTTTTTTCTTTACTCCGTGTAACAGCAGCATATACATACAAAGCCATTTATTTATTAATGGTATACATCTTTTAAATTAAAGTAGTTTTAACATATACAATAACATTCATTTCATGGATTGTTATTTTGAGCGTATCTGCCAGTTTGAATTTCCAACAGGTGTGTATATAGAGACTCTTAATCTTACAAATAATAAGCGCAGTCTTTTAGGAAGTAGGTCTAAACATTTTTCATATCCCAAAGAGGTTTTGAAAATTTCATTTATATCTAATGCAGAATCATGTTACCTTACCATAGTTGTATAAAGTTGTCAAGACTCTTGACTAGATCTAAAAAAAGAAAATAAAAAAGTAGAAAAAACAAGCAAAGTCTACCCATTTCTTAACAAAAGTTTACGATATTCTGGGCCATTTCCACGATCAACATGTTTGTTGCATCTACCAGATCCGTAGGCAACCATTTAGTATTAAAGGAGTCCAGCCCAAGTTCAACTAACTTAAACATCGGATTCATTTTAATTGTGAATCTCGGTGCAGGCCGTTTATTTTATGGGCTTCAATATTTTACGATCTCGAAAGTTACTGAATTTATCTTATAAGTTAGAATAGTTTGTGGATTTGTTAATTTGCAGAATAAAATATAAATGAAAACTTTATCGGACTTGTGTATGCGTTGTCATCCCATCGAATTATGTTACAGCATTATGATATTTTCATTTAAGAATTTAAAACCAATATTTTATAACTTACAATAAACCTGTTTACATACAATGAATATCTACCTAACCCACCATTAATAGCAAACTTGCATGTATTTATTATGAACCTGTAACAATTGTTTGCAAATTTTTTAATGACTGCGTTCAATATCATCTGACTTTGTGAAACCCCAATATTTCTTAAGCCTAATTTTATAGAACCAACAAAAGAGTGAAAAATTGACAAAATGTTTTTGGTTTAATGTCAAAGTCAATTCATTTAACAAATATGTATCAACACACTGTCATCTACATGTATACTCAAACCAGCGTAAATGTTATATTGTAGGTAAAGTTCAAGGTCTTCAACAAATAAATAAAACAAAATCGGCGACAGTATCTCCCCTTGCATCAGTCCAACCGAATAACTAACTAATCTGAAGATTAACACGATTTGATATTGGACTTAGCTTTTGCTTACACATCCTTTACCATAATAAGCACTTTGCTTTGTATGCAAGACAAAACATTTTCATTCACAATGCATTGCGATATATACTATCAAAACATGTTAACATATCGACTTCTTTAACATAAAACGTTTTTTTCATTTTGCCAATAGACATTAATACCTAAATAGCATCAACAGTTGATTAACCTATCCTAAATCTGAATTCGCATTCGAAATAATAGCGTTTTAATGGCAAAACGTTTCAATGCGCTTGTTAAAAATCGTGATAATCATTTTAAAAAGCAAATATCTTAAGTTATCCCTATATACTTATTAACATCGTTGACAGCACCATTTCTATTCAAAGGAATTATAAACACTTCTGTCCATTTATTGGGAAAATGTCCGATACAAAAATGCCGTTTAACAAGTCACACAAATGGGCTGATAAAATATCGATGCATTCAATTAAATATTAGCTCAAAATGCAATATTAGTTTTCAATGATACTAGTGATAAAGGCTATGGCCAAAACATGTTCAGTATTTAAAAAAGTAACTTTTGTACGGATTATTTTATTTCTTTTTTACACGTTAAAAGGACCGGCTGAGTGTTTGGTAAATTGACAACATTGAAAAAAAATCAGATTAGCAAAGTTGCGTTGTAGCTGTGCTCTTTACGAGTAAACAATAATACTGAACACTTACCGTGCTCTAAAATATCAATTATTTGCATCTTTTTATGATTTAGAGTCTTGAAAATTATCAAGCGTTACAGATGCGAAACGATTAAACAATTTGGAGAGTTTTGTTGTTATCGTTTTATTGTGTGTCCGTGCGTGGATTGGTCATATAACGTATAAAACTAATAGCGGCACGAATGGCCGAGTGTTTTGAGCGCTACACCTTTACTCCAAAGGTCGGTGGTTGAATCCAGGTGAGGATACAACTTTTTTTTCATTTCTTTAATTTTATTCTTATTTTTACTGGAGCTCCTTAGTTCCGATGTTTACTTTTACTAAATTAAAGCATTTAATGAAAAAAATTCAAAGTATGCCACACTTTGTGAACAAGTCCTTTTAAGATGAAAATCATTAAACGCTAAATATTAAGCCACATTATCCAGATTAGTTTCTACAATTATTGCAAGCAATCCATTTATTTATATAACCCGTTTCAACAGCGTTTGAGTGTGTGTGTGTGTGTGTGTGGGGGGGGGGGATTTATTAAGCACCGGTTCTAGCTTTGCGAGTGGTCGCTGGGTAACAACTTTGGTCCATGAAATAATGATAACGCGAAATTTATCTTTAAAGTAAAGTAGCTCTTTTTTGTTATTCTCAGTACATGTGTTACATATTTGTATTAATTAACCGTGGCTCATTTCAAGCATGTGAAAAACATTGGTATTAGTAAAAATAATATAAACATTGTGTCGTTTGCTACTTCGAACACACACAAGGACTACATGCCTCTCGTTTGTTTACTGAAAGCCCTGCTTAAGTTCAAGGGCACATAACTCGCTTATAAATAATTTGGCGTTCACGACAATGATGTCTTGCACTTTAACATAGTATAAACAACGCCCATATAAAGTTTATTTTTGAAAACTTGAAGACTGGTTCGCGACAAAAGGACACATGTCCGGTGATAACATTTTTCAAACACCAAATTTTCCTAAATTCAAGAGGACATAACTCTAAAAGAGATCTTGTAACATGCACAAAAATAACTGCCTGCACTCCTACGCATGAAAAACACATATATTAAGGTTAATGTTCATAGGCAGAAAACTCAGAGACTGGTTTATCGTAGTTACTTTAACAATGATGTTAGTAAGTGTCCAAAACGTTTCTTAATTCAAGGCATAACAAAAATTATTATAAAGTTTTATGTTGAAAAAAAAAACAACAGACACCTGAGAGACGAATCGACGACATAACGCACTCATATAAAATGATGTAAGTATCCACAATTAACCTTACTTCAAGGTCAAATAACTCGGCAAATAATATCACGTCGTTCACAAAAAATATGTATATGGAAAAACACCATATCTAAAAAGTTCTGCCGATAGATATAACACTGAGAGACAAGTTGTTCGCTGTCCGCTTTACATACCAGCATTTTTAGCGTGACAGACCGACATGTTCAATTTAACAGACCAACCAACCGACAGGTTTTTTTTCAGTATACCCCTACACACTTTGGTGTCTCGGGTATAATAACCAATGGTAAAAATACTTTGCAGCCGCTTCTGGAGAAACCAAAGTAGGTGATATGATTCGAGTTTGTATAACGATGTACGACCACACCGGGCACAGAAAGACAACTGGCGGAGACATCTTAAAGCTGTATATGTGTAACCAAAGTCAATGGTCAACAAGGCGTGGTACAGTGGTCGACCACAACAACGGAACATACACAGGTGAGGTCGAGGCAGCGTGGAGCGGGCAGTCAGAACTAGTCGCCAGGCTGGAATATACCCGAGAGGCTATTAGTGCGATGTATCGTGTAAGACATGAGGTAAAATATGTTTATCTAAATCAGATACACGTTGAATGTGAATATGCACGTCCTGTCCATATGTTTGTACAGTTATGCCTCTTATAAATTTTTACGTTTGTAGTGACAAGTAGTTAGTGACAAGTAGTGCACAATAAAAACAAAACAACATTGACATCATTCGTTTACTTTCAGATGGCATCCTTGGAAATATTCCATGCCGTATTTCAAGAGGGCAATGTCAGCGAAACTACAGTTTGCCATCCAGATTTGCATACTCTACGTAAATATTTCAATTACACACGGGTATGTGACATGACGTATGAAAACTCAGGGATGCATTGGTATTGTGGTAACCCAACAAACAAAAATCTTATTTGTGAAGATTGGCACTTGACGTTTTCAAGCAACAGATTACCTCTGAGAATGACAGATGTGGAACAAGAATTATTGACCAGGTAAACATTTGGGAAAACACTCTTTTCCATTTTGTGCACACCACAGGCTGTTTCGGCTATGTAAGGTTTAGTTTAATGGCCATAGCCGAGAAAAATCGGCTATGGAAGATTTAATTTTATGGCCAAATCCGAGAAAGATGTCCGAGGACTAAAAGATAGAAAGTAAATAGTAATAACATTAATTTCATTCTAAAAATACGAATGAAATGATATTCACTGTTACTGGTCTTCTATCTGCAATGATCGATGTGTAGGGTGTACTTAATAAACTACACGTTTGGTTAATACGTTTAATTCACGTCCATAATAAATATATAATCAGGCAACTTGATAGTGCGCGTGCATGTGATGAGCGCTAGCAATGGACTGAGTAGACTGAGGCATGTATGTATATACTAACCTAGTGGCACTGGGTATTATTCATGTATTCAAATAAAGGCCTATACTGTTACAATGGACTTATTATTAAAATTAAACGCTAGCATCTAGATCTAGTTTTTAATCGTTTTTCTTAAATCTTCAATAATGGTTGGCTATCAAAATGCCACCAGAAGTCGTCCATGGCCACACTTACTAGCAATTGGAGTAAGTTATTATTTCTTTCTAACTTGTCGTCCATAGCCGCATGGCTGACTATAATGAAATTATTTACATTTGATATAACACCAAAATTCATTTAAACATCTCGTCTATGGCCACCGTGATTGACCTTTAAACAAAACCAATGATCATAGAGCAAGTAACCTATGACGACAGTAATTGACTTATGCAATATCATTTATGTTCATAATTAAAAGTCATGCATGGTCATAGTAATTAACCTGTGGAATATTATCAAATTTATTCATTGTTTGTCGACTTCGGTCACAGCAATTCTCCGTTGAAATGTTACAGATGTTCTTTATTGCAAGTCGAATATGGCAACAGTAATGGACCTTTGTAATATCATCAATGTTATTCAATGCTAGTCGACTATGGCCACATTAATTAACCATTGAAATATTACCAATGTTCTTTATTGTAAAGCGACTATGGCCACAATAATTGGCCTTTGAAATATCCCCAATGTTTATCATTGTAAGTCAGCTATGGCCAAAGTCATTGACCTTTGAAATAGCATCACTGTTATTAAATGCTAGTCGACTATTGCCAGAGTAATTGACCATTGAAATATCAAAAATGTTCTTTATTGCTTGTCGACTTTGGCCCCAGTAATTGTCCTTTGAAATACAACCAATTTCGCTATTGCAAGTCGACTATTGCCACAGTAATTGACCTTTGAAATACAACCAATGTTCATCACTGCAAGTCGTCTATGTCCACTGTAATTGACCTTTGAAATACTATCAATGTTATTCATCGCTAGTCGACTATTGCCATAGGTATTGCCCTTGAAATAAACTAAATATCTTTAGTCTAAGTCGACTTTGGCCACAGTAATTGACCATTGAAATATCACCAATCTTCTTTATTGCAAGTCGACTATTGCCACATTAATTGGCCTTTGAAATATCCCCAATGTTCATCAGTGCAAGTCGTCTCTGGCCACATTAATTGACCTTTGAAATATCATCAATGTTATTCATTTGTTGTCGACTATGGCTACATTAATTTTCCTTTGAAATACAACGTATGTTTTTTTTGCAAATCGAATGTGGCGACAGTAATTGAATTTTGAAACACAACCAATGTTCATTATTGCAAGTCGTCTATGGCAACAGTAATTGACCTTTGAAATATCATCAATATAATTCATTGGTAGTCGACAATGGCCACAGTAATTGGTCTTTGAAATACAACCAATGTTCTTTATTGCAAGTCGACAATTGCACAGTAATTGACCTTTGAAAAATATCATCAAATTTATTCATTGCTTGTCGACTATGGCCACAGTAATTGTCATTTCAAATACAACCAATGTTCTTTATTGCAAGTCGACTATGGCGACAGTAATTGACTCTTAAAATACAACCAATGTTTATCACTGCAAGTCGTCTATGGAAACAGTAATTGGCCTTTGCAATATTATCAATGTCATTCATTGGTAGTCGACTATGACCACAATAATTGACCTTTGAAATTCAATCAATGTTCTTTATTGCTAGTCAACTATGGCCACAGTAATTGATCTTTGATATATCACAAATGTTCATCATTGCAAGTCGTCTATCGCCACAGTAATTAACGTTTGAAATATCATCAAAGTTATTCATTGCTAGTCGACTATGGTTTAAGTAATATCCCTTCGAAATACAACAAATGTTCGCTATTGCAAGTCGACTATGGCCATATTAATTGACCTTTGAAATACAACAAATGTGTATCATAGCAAGTCGTCTATGGTCGCAGTAATTAATCTTTAAAATGTTATCATTGTTTTTCATTGCTAGTCGACTATGGGCACAGTAACTGCCATTTGAAAAACAACAAATGTTCTTTATTGCAAGTCGATTATGGCCACAGTAATTGACCTTTGGTATATCACCTATGTTCATCATTGTAAATCACCAATATTATTAATTGCAAGTCGCCCATGGACACAGTAATATCCCTTTGAAATACAACTAACGTTTTTTTTTATTGCAAGTCGACTATGGCCACATTAATTGACCTTTCAAAAATAACCAATGTTCATCATGGCAAGTTAGTATGGTCACAGTAATTTGCCTCTGAAATATCATCAATGTAATTATTTGCTTGTCGACTATTGATTGCCATAGTGATTGAACTTTGAAATATTACAGATGTTCTTTATTTCAAGTGGACTATGGCTATAGTATTTGACCTTTAAATATCACTAACGTTCATAATTGCAAGTTGTCCATGGCCACAGTAATTGCCCTTTGAAATACAACCAACGTTCTTGAGTGAAAGTTGACTATGACCACGGTAAATCACCTTTAAAATATCATCTATGTTCATCATTGCAAGTTGTCTATGGCAACAGTAATTGACCTTTGAAATATCGTCAAATTTAGTCATTGCTTGTCGACTATGACAACATTAATTGTCCTTTGAAATACAACAAATGTTCGTAATTGCAATTCGACTAAGGCCATAGCAATTGAACTTTGAAATACAACAAATGTTCATCATTGAAAGCCGTCTATAGCCACAGTAATTAACCTTTGAAATATCCTCAATGTTATTAATTGCTAGTCGACTATGGTCACAGTAATTGCTCTTTGAAATATTAAAGATGTTCTTTACTGCAAAATGACTATGGCTATAGTGCTTGACCTTTAAAATATCATAAACCTTCATAATTGCTTGACGACTATGGCCACAGTAATTGCCCTTTAAAATGCAACCAATGTTCTTAAGTGCAAGTTGAATATGGCCACAGTAATTCACCTTTGAAATATCACCAATGTTCATCATTGCAAGTTGTCTATGGCCACAGTGATTGACCTTTGAAATATCATCAAATCTATTAATTTGTTGTCGATTATGGCCACATTAATTGTCCCTTGAAAAGCAACCAATGTTCTCTATTGCAAGACGACTACGGCCGTAGCAATTGACCTTTAAAATACAACAAATGTTTTTCATAGCAAGTCGTCGATAGTCACATTAATTAACTTTTGAAATATCATCAATGTTATTCATTGCTAGTCGACTATTGCCACAGTAATAAACCATTGAAATACAACCAATGTTAGCTATTGCAAGACGACTATGGCCACAGTAATTGACCGTAAAAATATCATCATGTTATTCAATGCTAGTCGACTATGGTCACAGTAATTGACCATCGAAATATCACCAAAGTTCTGTATTGGAAGTCTACTATGGCTATAACCATGGTCCTTTGAAATCTTACAGATGTTCTTTATTGCAAGTCGAATATTGCCACAGTAATTGACCTTTGAAAAATCATGAATGTTATTCATTGCTCGTCAACTGTGGTCACAGTAATTGCCCTTTTAAATACAACCAATGTTTGTTTTATTGCAAGTCATTATTTTAAGAGCCATTTAATGTGGCCATAGTCGACTTGCTGTAAGTAACGATGGTGTCATTTAAAGAGTCATTTACTTGGCCATAGTCGACTTGCAGAAATGAACAATGATGTCATTTTAAGAGTCATTTACTGTGGCCATAGTCGACTTGAAGTAATCAAAAATGGTGTCATTTTAAGAGTCATTTACTGTGGCCATAATCGACTAGCAGTAATAAACAATAGTGTCATTTTAAGTGTAATTTAATGTGGCAATAGTCGAGCGAATAATGGTGTCATTTTAAAGGTCATTTACTGTGGCCATAGTTGACTGTAAGTAATGAAATATGGTGTCATTTTAATAGTCATTCACTGTGGCCATAGTCGACTTGCAGTAATGAACAATGGTATCATCTTAAGAGTCATTTAATGTGGCCATAGTCGTCCTGCAGTAATGAACACTTGTGCCATTATAAGAGTCATTTACTGTGGCAATAGTCGACTTGCAGTAATGATCAATGGTGTCATTTTGTGATTCGTTTACTGTGGCCATAGTGGGTTTATCGTAATGAACAATGGTGTCATTTTCAGCCATTTACTTTGGCCATAATCGACTTGCAGTATTGAACAATGGTGTCATTTCAAGAGTCATTTACCGTGGTTATAGTTGACTTGGTGTCATTATAAGTCATTTACTGTGTGGCCTTAGTCGACTTGCCGTAATGAACGATGTTGTCATTTTAAGAGTCATTCACTGTGGCCAAATTCGACTTGCAGTAATGAAAAATGTAGTCATTTTAAGAGCCATTTACTATGGCCATAGTCAACTTGCAGTAATGAACAATGGTGTCATTTTTAAGAGTCATTTACTGTGGCCACAGTCAAACAGCAGTAATGAACAATAGTGTAATTTTTAGTGTAATTTACTGTGGCCATAATCGACTAGCCGTAATGAACGATGGTGTCATTTTAAGAGTCATTTACTTTGGCCATAGTCGACTTGCAATTATGAGCAATGGTGGAATTGTACGGGCCATTCACTGTGGCCATAGTCCACTTGCAGTAAGGAACAATGGTGTCATTCTTAAGAGTTTTGATGTCACCTTATTTCAGGGAATGATTAAATTTATCCATTTTGTACTGCGGATAGTTTATTGGTTTGTATTATACATCAAGTGGATGTACCATCTACAACATTTCCGTAAACATCACGAGCGACAATGTTTATTTTATAATATAATGGTTATAATCTCCCTTCGCGTTGAGTTATAAGATAATACGAAACAAAATCAGAATTTAACGAATATTAGATTTTAAATTTAAATTGTTTAAGCTTCCGAATATATATACTGTTTAGTAAGAAGCCTTTTATATTACATTTATCGATATAATGAATAGTATGTGTTAATGCGAATCGTGCCAAGCAAAATATAAATTTGATTTCTAATCGTAATAAACGGTCAGAATGTTTGTTTACATGTGCATTTGTTCGTCAAACAGTATAAATCTTGCTTCCCAGACAATTTTGGACACCAGTGAACAAAAAGGAAAATCCAGAGTAAATACATATGTCGCCCATTACTTTTTTAGAATAAGTTGCAGCTATATCGTGTTATTTGTTTTAAATATATAAGAATGATTTTGTATCAGTACTGTGTAAATTTTTGTTTGTTGTACAAAGATTTTCGTTTTCAATAATTACACCTAGTTTTTGTGCGATTTAAAACAATGCTGAGTAGAACTACATATTGATCACACGCCATCTTGTAAACGTGATACGTATAAAATAGTTTTGTCATACCAAGTATTGAAAAGTACGGAAGGCTGAGTCTTTATTTTATCATGTGTTTAAACGCAGTTACGATTTATTTGTTCTGCATAATAAATTAAATATAACAGCACATAGAGGGCGGGTCGTTATGACACAATGTGAAGTCAACCCTGGACGTGTTTATGTCAACCTCGGCGTCACATTTCATCCTCGGGTTCACAATACGTTGTTTCCCCATCTATGGTATGGGATCAGTATATAAAGTAAAATATAAGCCTCTCGCGTTCCTTTTGTGTGGTCGGTATTTATGGTCCATATTTTTGCAGGATTATTTTACAATATTTATATTTTGTGATATGTGTCATTTTAATTTTTGGTTGGTCGAATAATTCGCAAACGTTTTGTTTTGAGCTGTACCTGCTTTTCGCGACCAATTAATTATTATCTAGAATATGGCATAGACAACATATTATAATTTAGACAGAAACTTGTTAATAATAAAAAACGGCGCATACCACAGATGTATCCGTTAGAATACGGCGTCCAACCAACACACCAGACAAAGTTTATGCGAGTGTACGTTTTTTGTGTGCTACTTTAACAATTCTACTAAGGTAACGAAAGCTTCGTTTCACTAAAGGACCACGTAACACGTGTTTTCAAAAGGAATCTTTTCAGACGCCCGGGGCAAATGAGGTGGGGAGGACTGTCCACTCCTTATTTTTTTTACATTTTTAGATACCAATTACGTTATTTGGTTATGACTCTTGAAAACAACATGCTGCATAATTTTCGCGCACTTTCTATTAAGAAAAAGAATATACATGATAAAAATTAGTACGGTTTATTTCAAGCTAATATTTGTCAAAGTCGCGTTAATATTTTTTCATTCGGGAGTGTGTTTCGTATTACAATCGAGTTAACATTAATTGGAGATTTCAACAAAACATCAAACGCAGCTTAATGAATTCATTTAAAATTTGTTCAGCCGCTTTACAAGTCGAAACAATGTTTTGACAGTATAATGCATGCAATGCTCAATTTCCACGAGGATTAAAGCCGGTTGCCATCATCATTCTGCTAATTAACTGGCCAATATTTCTGTGGCAATTGCATGTACATACAGGTATTGCATGTCCGCAAGCGCTGTAGCTCATAAAGCGTGCGCTCTCATTGGTCAATATTGATTGTCATTGGTCAATATTGATTGTCTGACACAATGACGCTCCGCCTTTAGGTGGGCTCTATTTATGTTAAGTAATACATGTTAGTAACAGAGGATTGTAAATCGGATTTCAAAAGTTTTGGCGTTGATCTTTAGAACGGCTAGTTGCAAAAACTGCATAAAACACGATCAGAAAACTTAAAGTGCTTCGCGGACTCTGATTTCTAAATTCAAGCTCCCCGGTGAGGGACCGTTAAATGCCATGAGGAAAGCTTGTGTATATACGTATAAAAACGGCCTGCATAGATATGTAGACGTACATTGATCCATTAAAACGTAAATATATAAAAATCCTATATGCATTGAATGTTAAGCTTGTCGTGTTTTTATTAAGTGCAAATGTGAATCCAACATTAATTTGTTTTTCTTCGATTTAAACATAACAAAGATGTGTTATTATTTTGTGTAGCGGCAAAGTGAATATAACACAGCGTATTGTAATACACGTAGCACCTGATTCTTTTGGAAGAGACATCATACGGACACCCAAGCAGCCCTGCTTTCATCCGGAACGTCAAAAATCATGGAATCTTAGAAAATCATCGGGCTTTGTTTACCACAACAAATGGTCGTCATCAGTATGCAACCGTACGTTTTTCCAAAGTTGGTATTAATAAACATGAACACACAACTTGAACATACACATGCTATTGAAAATAAAGCTTTGTCAATTAGCATCAAAGGCCCAGTAATTAAATGCGAAAGAAATGTTATTGTGTTTAAATGATAATGCCATACGTATCAGTCATAACCAAATTATGTTCTAACACTGTTTAGAACACGTTTTCATTGATTTATATTTATTTTATATTTCAGTTCTTCTACTCGAACAAATCAACCAGGTCATCGCTAACAAATCCATTTATTTCATCGGTGACTCTAATGCAAGAGCAATCTACCGTTACGCAGTGTTTGCCTTAAACTGCACGGACGCTGCGGATGAAGCGCCTATTAAAAACCTGGCATGGCATAGGCCCACAAAGTGCTCGAACAGTGCCTGGAATTTCACGGCTAAATGCACGCCGGGTATGCGAATACTTCGTTTACGGATGGCACTTCACTTACAGAGAACAACAAACGCCACGCGCGAGAGGTGAGTTCTTCAGCTTTTTTGTATTTATGTTCTGTTTATTTGGTTTTTAGACACAGAATATTGTTTGGGTGATTAATGGAATAGCACCTCGTATTGCGAAGAAAGAAATTCGCGGAAAAACGGTGAATTATTTAAAAAAAACGATAAAATTTCATCGATAATCAGCATGAATTGAATGATCAGTACATATTTAAACAAAATAAACATACTTGGAAATAAATCAAGAACGTGCTTACTATTCGAAATAAAAGCTCAATATATCCAGTAATGTTACAACATGTTACATTTTAGTTTACTAATGTATTTGAGAAAATTCAAATGTTTTAAGAGTCGCATGCACATTTTTCATCTGCACTTCGTTTACCGATCATCTAAAAAACAATGGCACTTCGTTTCCTGACATCTAGACACTTTTTTTCCAGATATAACACACTCGTATTTTTTTAATCAAAAATGCAGAATTCGCTGTGGAATACTGTTAAAGTAAGCAGGCAATAAATAAAAATGTATGTACTTAGTACGCAAATAAAAAACGAATAACCGAAGCATGTTCTTATCCCTTTGAAATATGATTATGATTTGGTATAAATGTGAAAGATAAATGTCAAACAAATTGGATATGTCTAATGAGTAAAATCTATATGACCATATATTTTAAATTACGTTCTAAGCAGTTGATCTAAAGCATTTATCTTTATGTCTAAATGAAGGTACTAAGGCTATTTTCTTTTATATTAGATAGCATGTCATGAATAATCACTCTGCTTAAACTGCCTCTCAGAGATTAATATCAGCAGCGATGCAGGTTCGAAATTCTATTGGAACTTTTTGGCTCAATGCCAATAAACGAAAATAGCAATAAAAGAACGGGCGGGGTTGATTTAATCACACGATAGTGGTGTAAAAATTATGCATATCCGTCTTTTTTTTAATATAAACACAACACATGCTGCATATGAAGTTCTATCCAATATAGCACCCTAAACTTCTTTTGTGTGGGTATACTAAGTACTGACTCCATAATATGACATTTAAACATTTTATGTACGCATTTCTTTTTTTCCAGAATCAGTTGATTTTACGATTTAATTTTAACCGTGATTCTTAAAACTCAACCAATACAGTGATTTAGGGTCAGGTGAATCGCACTTCGAGCAAACGTTAGCGTTGCGTAAAGGGAAGTGCTCCCTATAAGCAGGGCTCAAAATACAGGGAGTTTTACCATTCTCTTTTTTTTTAATTTTGTTGCTACGCATAAGTATCGTCTTGATGATGCGATTCAAATAAGCACAACCGACATAGGATTTTATGAAGAACAAATGTGTATTTGCGTCATAAAGACCCCTTCACTACCGTTATCTAGAGCCCTGCTATAAGTAAAATTAAACACGATTGTGTTGATTCGCATTATCCGTACACATTTATTTAATAATAAATATTATCTTATTTGAAAATTGCAATTATAATAAACATAGTATAAATTAATAGTCATGTGATTTTTGAAAAATATATTTTAAAAATGTTTCGTATGAATAGCCATAATATAAATAAATGCATTCGAGGTAGAAGATAAAACTCAGTTATTAGAGTGCCCGCTTTGTTGAAAGTCTCCGTAATCTGAAGTGCCCTTTATCGGTAAACAAAGTGGCTGCAACTTTATGTATGCCACCTATTACAAAATGTACTATCTTTGTTTATATTTCATTGAATGCTATCAAAATTTCAGTATTTGAAGCACAGTGATTACTCTACATGCTGGAATAGCAAAAAATTTCTTGCAATAATTCTAAGTAGTTTTATTTTGTTAAAATGTTTACTGTTCATCCAGTTTATGCTGTTTTCCGATCACATTTTCTATTTTTTGGGCAAAACTGTTCCATTCTTCCGTGAAATTGTGTATTCCCAATACAAAAGGATACACCATTTATCAACTCGACCATGTGTCTTGTCTTAAAAACTAATCTTTAGGATATAACTTTAAATAAAACAGAGGAACTTACCTCTAGCGCGTGGCGTTTGTTGTTCTCTGTTAGTGAAGTGCCATCCGTAAACGAAGTATTCGCATACCCGGCGTGAAATGGTTTCCACACGCTCAACCGTTCATCACAAGTATCGTCCCAGACACGAAGGCGTACACAACGGTTTCGGTTGCTCGTCGTCTGGATAACATTAAGGATGACGAGGATGCCGTTGTAGTCATTCATATTTACATTCATTTGTTACTATATCATCACAGCATTTTTGAACGTAAGATGAGAATGATACGCACAAGTGTTGCAAGCCTGCTTCAACGAAACAAACTGGCACAAGTTGTGATACTTGGACCGCATACGTTTGATTCGTATGCTAAATTCCCTGACCTGTACGGTTACATTTATTCATATATCATTTATGAAGTGTTTACTGGTTTACACGATAAGGTGCTTTTTCTTAATGCAATGGAGGTAACAGATACGTTTTTTAATAAGTTGTCACATCCATCATATGATATAGTTATGACCTGGTTAAGAATGGTAGTTTCCTTTCTATAAGTTTTAAAGATATGTGTATTGTACGAGGCACGAAATATTCACTTACACGTTTGTTGAGATTTGTATATATTGATATTGCACAACCACATTGAACTTGTACTGTCTACCAGTACATTCTTCAAGACCGAAGGTTTGTTCGTGAAATTGTGCATGTATTACCGTAGTGACCGCGACTTAATAACCACCACCATCAAGCTGAAGTTAAAAACAAGCGCGTCACCCTAAACCCACGCATATGATTGACTTTCAAGAAACTGAAACATCCAGGGCTAGATCTTTTGATGACAGATTTGAAGTAATATTAAAACGGATAAGTGGTTGAATGAATTTTAGCCTTGTCTGACGAAACGTTTGTTTGTTTGAAGTTCGCTGGTATCCCGAATGCTGGATGAATGCCAGAAGCTTCGAAACTCTCTGTGTCCCTCTTTGAGCTCTCTGCGCATCTTTCCATACGGAAAAATAAAAAAGTAACTTAATTGCGTAAATCAACAGGAGGACAAGACGGTCACCTACTATCGTGAAGACGTTTCATGTCCATTGTATCCGTGTTATACTCAATTTCCCTTTTTCATAAGTAGAATTTGCAGAACATATGGTCATTATTGTTATTTAAGAGTGTGGTAATATAGCGAATTTTGTACAGCAGTTACTTCCAAATAAACAAACGAATTAGAATCGACCGGCAACGGTGCTACGTGTCGTGTTGACTTTACGTGAGATTAAAATGGAGGCATAAATCAAGTTAATACTTGTATAAACTGTAAGTTATGCAGCTGGCTGACATACATTAACATTAATTATCATTGGGAAACAAACAGATCTGGTCTAAACGAATTTGATTTATAAGCGATCGAGTGTGGGTAGGCTTTAGGTTGCCTGAACGAAACAGCAAACATGTCTGACAATGACGAACCTCTATTTACATATATTAAATGAACTCATTTGTCGACGAATCCCATTGCATTGAATTTCAAGAAAGTATATTCACTGTATTCATTCATTTTTCTTTATATACAAAATATCAGTATATATAACAATTTAAAAATCCTCACTACTTGAGTAATTTCAACTGATGTAACAATCAATATACTTAAGCATATTGGTAAACTCATACTCTACATGACTGTGCAGTGTAATAAAACACCAACGTATATACTCTCAAAAACACTGGATTCTACGAAAATGACATAAGATTTATGTTTAAAAGTTAGCAAGAATATATAAACCTAATACCAATATCATGAAATGATGACAATCATCAATATAACACAACCTGATAAACTTAACATGTTCTGTCAAAAGGCATGCCGTTTTTCAATAAGTAAAGTGACGAAAATGCAGAAAATACACTCAGAATAAGACCGGGGAAAGGTCTGACAGCACAATAAGACGAGCAGCAAAAGGCCGATCAGAATGTTGAAAAACGTCGTCGATATGACCTTCAAAATTACGGATGCATTATGTTTAAAATGTGTGATGTTGTAGTTCAAAGGTATATTTATTTTGGCAAACACCAAATTATGATTTTTTGACATAAAATGTCTATTTGAAACTAGGCTATATAACATGTGACATTAATCATTATGCTAATTTCTTTTATAGTCAGCTGACTCTCACAACGGTTTTAGATTAACAATCTGCGTATGTTATTTAGAAATCTAGGAATGATTTGGTTGATAGATTTTAATGATTGTTTATTTCATTATTTCGCTGTAAACATGCGTTTGTATAAAAAAACTTTTTAAGTAAAGAAATGTGTTGTCAACTAAAGAATGTATGTCATCAATTACTGCATGACTTTAATCAGGAATGTTCTGACCCGTAAAAAACAGCAGGGCGAGACCCATCGCCTTAAACACCGCACCAATGAGGAAATGTCAAACATTCCGCACAGAAATGATAAGACATGAATTCAAATTTAATCCGTATTTTTTATTATCGTTGAGTGTTCCTTCTGTAGTAGTACCAAACATTACCGGATATCACACATGTGCAATCTTAACGTTGTGTAAACTGGTATCCTAAATTAAGAGAACAAGCGGTTCCAATGTTTGTATTACATTTTTGCGGTGTAACGCCGAAAAATGCAATTGTAAGCCTGCGAGAACAATACCTTCTCCACTTCTGAACACAAATTTAACGTTTGCAACAAATAGGCCGGCGAAAAAAGACCGCTTTTACCTTTTTTGAAATGAGCCACAATCATTGAGAACGTCTTAATTTGAGTTTTATACAGAAAATAACTTTAACTTTATTCATTTTATTTGTAGTATTAAAAAGCTTACTTGTCCTATTTGTTATTCAATGATATTATTCAAACTGACCGGTCTCCTTCGTTAAGGATTGTTTTAAGACGATAATTAATCGATAGCGGTTCGCTTTAGATGATTCATTAGTTAAAGTGAGCAGGTGTCATTGCATACCTAATGAGAGCATTGTGTGTTCTAATCGTTGAGCACACCAAATGGGTGGCATAAACAGGGCAAGTACAAGAACTTTATTAATTTTCATAGCGTTAACTTTACGAATCGTAAGCAATGAATTGTTTATTTATAAAATGTTTATGCTGATTATTTATTAAAACACTGTCGAAGGGAAAAAATTCAATTATCGATTTCTGAGTCTGCTGGTAAAAAAGATCACCGATAAAGATCGGGCACTTTATATTAGACCAATACACTGAGTGGAGGACATTGACTAGCCGTTGAAGATGTTTGAGTGACATATTTGTGTCGCTATAAAACAACAACAATAACACCTCAACATCAGTATGAGTTGAAATCTACCCAATAATAAACCAATGAGAAAAAATAAATTGCAAAAATAATAATACACGAATGTGGCGATAATATTAGCTTTAATTTATTCAATAGAGTGTTTGTTTAGGATATTAATTATTTTGCAGCTATTACTGATCCGGTGCATACACAGTAAACTAAGTTCTCTATTACCCACACTTATTTATAAAATATATTAACCTCTATATTTTTCAAAACGTAAAAAAGACGATCTAAACGAAACGACAAAATATCAAGCTGTAAAGGAAATATGATCGATTAATATTCCCGTTCAATTTTGATGTTTATATCACTTCAGAAATTATTAATTTGAACGACAAATTGCTTAAATTGTCTATTCAATTCAATGCATATCATCGATTTTGATAGAAAGCGGTTGCTGAGCTGAATCAACATTCGATATGGAAATGGCGATACATATGCATACAAAGTAAAACAAGATAATTTGATTAAGCAATAAAGAGTAGCAAACATAATCGTGCTTTGTAGTTATGCATTATTTATGCACTAAATACACAATATAACAATACTGATACATTATCAAACACATCAAATAAGGCACATCAAAAATAACCACACAAGCATGTTAACAAATTAAAAAAATATAGCGCATGCACTTAAATGAAGATATTTGCTAAAAATATGTACGAAAAATACGAAAATTTAAACAGATTTTAATAAACAGATCATCTACATAAATGCACATATAATACAAAACTTTTCACCGCAGTTATTGCACAAAAGATTATATGGATTTCGCTGTTTTCAAAACAACACTAACATCATGTCTCGTTTGTCATTTTAATCCAATGAAACAAACAAAACCCAATCACATAATCTTTTAATAATATTTTATGGTTCCAATATACACAATTTTCACCAACTGTGTAAGGGTTAGGTTTCAGTACACACAATTTCAAAAAACTGCCATTTCGGGGGGATTTCGCAACAACCAATCACACTTATGGTTAGACAACCATTAAAAGTCTGTGTAAAATTACACCCATACAAAAAATGTTATCTACATGACAGCCCATGTCTCTTTACAACGAAATACACTAACGTAAACAAAATGCCATGCTTGTTTTTGCACTTACATGTATATCAAAAATGGGAACGAAATGTAAATGTTGTTGTACATTTATAAACTAGTAACAGACATGTTAAGAATGTCATTTTTGTGTGAAAGTGTGTCCCTATTTTCAGTGTTATGCAGAATAAAGGCATACTATTGTGGTAATCCATAAGAAAATTATTAATACAACACAATAGTATACTAGGCATTCCATATTGTGGCGTAGCATTAACAATTTAGACAACAATGAACAAAACCGAGAATTTTTATTTAAAGGTGTATTAAGTAAGCACCGTGTATTGGTACATACTATAATTAAAGTACTAAAGTTTGAGTTAAATGTTGAGATTCCTACAATACTTATAATCGAAAGGAGTTAACAAGTTTAATGAGCGTCACATACGCCTGATTATTGCATTCAGAAGGCTACAGATCAAGATCAAATACTATATTAGCTGATCAAGAACTAAGACTTTACATGCAGATGAAACCCTAAGGCTATAAAAATCAAGGCCCAAGACTGTGACTGCAGAAAAAGATATATGAATATACCTACTGAACAAGAACTAGGAATTGACAAACACATAAGAACCTTAAACTTTACATGTAGATAAATTCCTGTAAGTCATCAAGGAGATACAAACATAATACTATTATAACTGATTTTGATATATGCCTTAACCTGTAGATAAAGATTTAAGATTAACATTGAAGATAAAGACCTAAGTATGGAGATCAAGACCTATTCATATATGATCTTGATTAACTTATAAACCAATACAAGCATAACATATTTAATATCAATAGTACACACTTTAAAAAAAAATTAAATCTTGATTAAATACTACAGTAATCCTTAAATTGTGCGGTTATTAAAACAACTAAATACTGGTAATTGACTCTTAACAAAACAGCAACATTTGGTTATTTTTTGCTGCTAGTTGTGGACTCTCAGTGGCTGTCCATAGCATGAAGGTACTTCTGTTGAACTATCATCGGAATCACCTTTTGTCTGTAAAGTTCAAGAGGTTAATTGCGAAATAGAATTCAACAATACATGAAAAGTAAATCCAAGTTTTTTTATGACAATGCACACATTGCCATATCTAAGTATCACATATAAATGATAACAGTGCGGAAGAAATGGCCTTTAATTGCATCGCAAAGCATAGCAATTAGTCCGATACAAGGTGATCTAATGAAAGGCTATTATGTCTAATTGCGCAAAACGTTATTATATTGTTAACCGATCCATGTACTCCATTTTTTCTCCTAAACGAACATCATATTATATGAAAGATAAAACCGGGTACAGGCGGCCAATAATAGTGAAATTGTTTTTATTTTGATAATTATCAATTATTTATTGAACATATTATATAACAGTCATATCGCAAAGATCTATCAGTAGTCATGATTAGTGATACATCGTTAATATATCTACAAAACAATTATATAAGTGTCAATATCTATAAAAAAAATAGGATTACTGTCCATTCAACGCTTTTAACGATTATTGTGTTTAAGTCTTGATGTCTTGAACGTTTGTGCTCTCTATTGAAAGTATGGATAGTTAATTTATATTGTATTAACATTTTGCATAGAATTGTGTTAATTTGTGTATACAAATTTCATGTGTTGAATTAAATCGATTAACGAACTGTTTAACTATTTAAGACCTGACTAAGATTTATTAGGAGTTTCCGCCTAAAAGTGCTGAGGGATTATGAGAATGCCTTTCGTTCTGTCAGTCCTTTACTTCACCGAAATCCTACATACGGAAAGAAGCTTTTTTCGCGATTCAGACATGTCCAGGAAAAACTGGCTCTATCAAAACTGGTTGATATGCTTTCACAATTGACCTCATTCTGCCCTTTTGAAAGTTCCTCATTCTGCCATTTTGAAAGTTAGCAACTGGGTTATAAATACAATATTGCCCCAAAGAAATACACTTTTGGATACAGTTATTGTGACAAACATGGTAATGCAAAATACTTAAGGATGGTAGCCTTCTTTAGGATAAACAAATTAAGGACATTTTTATTGGCAGCTCATAAACCAAACATGTAATTATATGTAAACTTGACTAATAACACATAGGGCCTTTTACTTGAAACATTAAAGAGGCTATTACATAAAGATGTACATACAGACTCACCTGATTGGTATAAGTATAAAAATGATCACAGGAAAGAACATCTTCAGATACGGGTATGGAGCAAAGCCGAATCCACACAACACAAGCAGCTGGACAAGTTGAAGCAGGGTGAAGAAGTGCATCATACGCTGTGGTACTCGCCGGATGTAGTGGTTGGGCGGGTATGCTGACTGTTATATAGCAGATTTACAGATGTATGTTAATGTATTTTTCTAAATTTTGCGTATTTGGAACATACACAGTTGGAGTTTTAGAATGTTTGTTATGTCTATTAGTATACCATTTATATGACTATGCTACTCAACGTGACAACAAATAAGTAATGTACAAGTTGGTCTTATTATATGTTAGGCCAGAGTAGCTCCAGACCAGTAGTCGCTCACTATGGTCAGGAGCTTAACTGTCCGCTTAAAATTCACGCAAGGTTTAATTAGAGGACATGATAGCCCCTGCGCAAGCTTGTCTGAAGTTATACTGATCGCATAAAACGAAAGACACATTTTCGTATGTGGCTGCTCAAAGTGTTATATATTACTACCTGTTCTGTGATTAGAAGCAGAAGCCGCTCAAACATCTGATTGCCTGTCAGAGCAGTGACAGCGATGTAGAGGAACATGCCGTATAAGACAGGGGTGGGAATATACGACAGCACGGACAAAAACAACAAAGAAAGGCCAATCAGAATGCTGGAAAATATCGCCGTCAAGCGCGTCTCACGCACTTTAACGATTCTGAAATTAACAGAATATGCTGTTATATAAACATGCAATCACACATTTGTGTTTTCAAAATTCAATATTCATTCAACAAATTACAAATTGATATAGGTACTGCTTTAAAGGGGCCTTTTCACAGATTTTGGCATTTTTTAACTTATTCATTATTATAAATGTAAACATTGGATCGTAAAAGCTCCAGTAAAAAATCAAGAATAAAATTTAAAAAAGGAAAAGAACATTGCTCGGAGCAGGTTTTGAACCAGTAACCCCTGGAGTCCTGCCAGAGTCCTGAAGTAAAAACGCTTTAGCCTACTGAGCTTTTCCGCCGAGTACACATACTTCACGTATTTTATACCTTATATAAGCAATCTTCGTAGTTATACAAAATTTAACGACAAAAACAGAACTATCCAAATTATTCAATCGTTTCGCGTTGCAACGCTTTATAATTTTTAGGTTTTATAATCGTCAAAAGATGCATATAATGGCTATATTAAAGCATGGTAAATGTTCAGTATTACTGTTTCCTCACAAATATCATAACTAACACGAAAATTTGCGAATCTGAAACAACTTTTTTCAATTTTGTCAATTTACCAAAGCGTGAAAAGATCCCTTTAACAATGATAATTTGACAAAGTGTAATTTAAATCTCACAGAATTTAAAATCAACTATGAGTAAAAAGTTAAAAAAAATTACAGCTACATGTGAACATTCACATGTTTGAAACATTTCCTAAAATTGCATAAAATGATGTTCATTTTTTACCGGGCAATACTGCACAGGCACACATAATAGTCCTGTGTAAAAGCATTACAGACATCAAGAATACGTTTAAATACAATTAAATAACATCAGACATAGACAATAATTTTCTGGACGATTAAGATAAGCAACAAAATAGTGTTCAAGTGTAATAAAGATCTTCAATGCGAGAAATTCGCCTTGCTATTTTGACCTCAACACGAAGCTTCTTCTGAAAGCGTAAAAAATTATTTCAATAATCTACCTATAGAAATCATTGGCATTTGAAAGAAGTATTAATATACCAACATGGAGTATATATGTCCCTGGTCAACTCGTTCCTCAACGTCAGCCAGCGCTCGCACGTGAAGCGGTGAGTGTGGAAGTGCTGCGTGGACCCAAGGGAAGGCAAACATCGATAGGACACCGTTGATGAGGCCGATGACAACCAGGTCCAAGTGGTACGCACTACCTTTCTTCATCCTTGAAACATGCATACACCAGCATTTAATAAAGTCGTTTGTGTTGGTGTCAGTGGCCTTATTATTCCACCCAAATTACATTTCTTCCTCTTTAGATTATTTTAATAATGCAATGATTGTTTCTGTTAAGAAAAAGAGGAACGAAAGCACAGTTATGAATGCCGTAAGCTTTAAGATTAACATTAAATCAGCATATATTTCTGGTCAGTCAAAGATTTTTATCAGGTCACAGTGCTTGTTATGATGTTTATTCTGTACTGATAAGGAGATCTACGGTTTGATGTCTACTTGGTGCACATTCACGAATATTTCTCTCACCCAAAACTGCGTTAATATTCAAAAGGCTGAAACGAAGAAAAAAGGAAATACATTTTCATATCTGTAAAACAAACACACAAGTAAACTACCACGTTACTTGTTTTGCGGTGCATTCACCAAGGCCGCTGATATGTTTTGATCCATGAAAAAGAGCAGGGAAAGACAGAACCCCAGTCCCATGGCTCCGAACGCAGCACCAACGGAGAGAGATCCGAGCTCAACCAATGAAAACAGGTCTTCATTGCGCTTGCTGTCAAAACTTTTGGACACTGAAAAGGCAGGACAAGTGTGTTTTTTTGGAAACAAAATGAAGCACGAATTGAAAAATCTGAATCTATTTTATGTTAAGAATTAATAAAAAATATAGTAAAAAACTATACAACTGATCCTTGTGTTCACACAAAAATACATCAACTGCAATAATTATTTTCTCATTTTTTACCAACAAACCAAAACTCGACAAAGAAGAACGAATTTTAATGTAACAAGAGCTGTCACCATATGATGACTTATGCCCCCTATAAACGCTTGATAGAAGTTATGAGCTTTTTTCGAAACCTAAACGCAGATTTCGAAACCTAAACGCGGACCCTAAGTTAAAGATCAATGTCACAGGGGTCAAAATTTGTTTGCGTATGGAAAGGCTTTGTCCAAATACACATGCATGCCAAATATGAAATTGCTATCTGAAGCGACATAGAAGTTATGAGCATTTTTCGAAACTTAAACGCACAGTGTGACGGACAGACGGACGGACGGACGATCAATATATGCCCTCCTTCGGGGGCATACAAATACACAAATACATACGGGCTAATGCTGTTAATTGTTCTAAGAGTACGCACGAGTAGATTCGTTGGAATAATGACTCATCCCACGAGGTTTGAGAGTTATAATTACTAAATACATACACTTGTTGTTGTCGTGTGGCACTAGCATATCAAAACGAACAATAAAATGTCGTTGCTTTAAAGAGTGGTAAAACACTCGATTGTTTGGTATTCATTTTAGCTTATATTCAAATTCAATTTTGTGTAGGCATTTTAAGTGAAATTGACATTGAGCACCAAATGTCTATATAGATTATTTGTTGTTTACTTTACTCTATAATGACATTATCAAAATGGTCTAACTAAAATGATTATGTGGAATCGGAGATTAATTGAGAAAGATAATACATAATATATTGATAGATAAATCATGTATTTCGAAGACAGTCCCAGATCAGCCGGAACGTAGAGAATTTCAGAAATTGACTGTTTATTCCATAAAGAGATTATTTATATAAGTGACCATGTCCCACTTACTCTTAACATCCTTGAAGGCAAACACACCGATGAGGCTCATGCAGATGACGGCACACGGCAGTGCATAGTCGGCTAAAAGTTCCCGCTTCCCAGGATTTAAGTATGGTCTGGAAAACACAGGATATGCTCAACCACAGGGCGTTATAGGTTGCAAAAGGTATGGCTAAATCAACTGGCTTAAAATAAGACAGAATCACTCGATCCGTAACAAAAACATGGCTAAATGAACTGACCCATAACAAAAAAATGTGCAATAATGTAATCCGTTACACGAACATTGCTTAATAAACAGCTCTATGACAACACCATTGTTTAATCAAATATCCCGTTGCACGAAACCGGCTAAATGAACTTAACAATTACGAAACATTGCTAAATTTAATAACCGTTATAACATGGCAAAATGAAATAACCCATAACAAAACAATTGCTGAATCAAATAACCCGTGACACGAACATGGCTAAATCAACTGACCGATTACAAATATAGCGCTATATAAAATAACCCGTTACACGAACATGGCTAAATAAAATGGCTCATTTGAAATAATTTCTGAATTAAATTTCTTTACCTTAGCAGAAATAGCTAAATGAAAGTTTTCCATAAACAAATAAATTATAAATCAAATAATGAGATATTGAGATTAAAACAATAACAAGTATCAAATTAATCGTATTATTTTATAAAATTAAAGTGAACCTGAGTAAAACTGATCCTCATAACCTTTTAAATTTCATTATTTGATCAAATTTGAATGGAATCCCAAACTTTAGAGTTTACACGTTATAGATAATAACGATACCAATGCTCACGTTTTGGTAAAGTTGAACAGGAAGACACCAAGCCACAGTGTGCCTAGTAGCAACAGCAAGTAAAGCAGACTGATGTCTCGTTCGCACACCACGTCAATGGAGGACGTAAGATTTGTGTTAAAGAGAGCAGCAGTGGCGTTGAAGTCGCTGCTACATTGAGGGGACGAGTAGTAGGTATCAAAACCTGGAATGAAATTAAACTTCCCTGCATTTACGCTGCTTTTGATTGCATTTATAAAATACTACACTACAATGTTATTTAAAGAATTTTCAACGATACCGGTATATTATTTTTAATAGCCACTTCCTTATAATCAGCTTCCCTTATTTTGAATTGTAAGAAATATTTTACTCAATATAGTATAGATATGATTATTTTATTTTATGCACTTCCATTTTTGACTGAATTATTTAAGAATTACACTGAAACACAATAGTTTACGTTTGGCAAAATAACCTTGGTTCCAAAGTAGGCCAGCATATCCTAATTAAAGTACAAAAGAAACTAGATAGAATAACGCTTCAATATATACAATTAATACTACTGCAGTTCCTAATAGTAATATAATTTCCCTTACTAAGCACTGTATTCTTTATGGCATCAATCGTGAAAGCAATTGATATGAACACCGCAAAAATCTCTTCTGAAGATCTGAAATTCACAGCAATAGGCATACGGTTAACCCAGCTTGTAAAACGAAATTCTTGTAAAACATGCAAGCCCCGATCTGCAGTAAAGTCGTCAGCGTGGTTTTGACATTTGATCTCTTTATTTGAAAATCATAACTGCACATCATTTGTAAAGAACAACTAACATGCTTATTTTTATGATAGTAAGCATTTTCCTAATAGGTTGTTGTTACAATTTTCATGTGAATTCGATTATATTTATTATAATTATGAATTCACAAAGTCACCAATGCTCAATGGGGCCTAAGAGAGCGAGTTAATGATTTTATAATTGAAAAACACACACACAATTACCTTGTTGACCACCTCATAACCTAGTTGAGGTCACATAATGCATAGAGAAACAGGAAGAATGTGTTCCATCAAAATATTGACATCCAAATCAATAGACATCTTTCTTTTTTGCAGCGTAACACGCAAACACATTTAATTAATAATAGGGCAAAGACCTCTGAAGATAAGTTGCAGAAACAAGTGTCATTATACAAGTCACAGTTACCTTGAATTTGACATGATGACCTGACATTAAAAGTTGTTATTTTTTTCACTGTGAAACCACTAAACCAATAATTATTATCATGATATTATGACGAAGCGTCCTCGTTATGTCATATTTAATAGTGTTTCAATTCATACATATACACGTGCGAACCTGATGTTTGATTGAATTCAGAACCTTTGACATGTTTTTGTAGAAACCAATACTATTGCTTAAATATTGCATATAAGTATGTTATATATAATTCAACTAAACTCATCGATACCATTGGTCGCATATGGTAATGGTATGGTATGTGAAACAATATCAACAACATTTTATTATGATATTATGTAATTATTTCCTAGATGCCACTCAATCACTTTACTTATCTAGTCTATTCTGATCAATACAAAACATCCACTAAACAAACCGAAACACATGGCAATTAATTTGCAAAAATCTATTAAAGGATGGCTTTTACCGTGCTTATACAATCAAGGTTGTTGTTTTCATTGATAATTCTGTATTTTTTATGGAAAGATGAGTCACACACATTTATTTTGTTCATGTCACAGTCATGTTGATTTAATTGGTTTGCTATATGTTTGAACGTTCTAGTTCATGTTTTCAATGTCCTGAGCTAAATACAAATTTTCAGGAGGTTGACAGTTCTATCTAAAACCAAATATCATGGTATTTAGGATAGTGTCATATCAGTTTTTGAAGACGCCAATACTAAATGGGGCTTAAGAGTCATTCTATAATTGAAAACAACAAACAACATTACCTTGTTGACCACTTCATAACTTTGCTCAGGTCAAAGAATGCATAGAGAAACAGGAAGAATGTGTTCCAGAGGCCAACACAGCAATACATAGCTGTGAAATCTAGGTCAAAGTCCTCACATATGCTGAATATAACTGCAAAATATACGGAATATACCTGAAAAACACACAAGGTAATCCAATATTGTTATCCTATTGTAATATCCTTTATGATTTAAGTATAAGCAAACCTACATGATACACAGTTCATGAGTTCTTACAAAGATCCTGATGCCTAAAAGGCTTATTATTATTGCAACATTTTATGAAATCGATTAGTTATTCATAGAAAAAAATAATTTGTGCTAGTCAATTAAGTTTCAACTCACATTTGACACCGCTAAATATGCCACAGTGGGGAATCTTACATTGATCACTTACTCTTTGTATACAGAGCCAGAGGTGCTGTCGTCAGTAGCACAATCTGGGGTGTACCGCCAAATATTGCAAATGCAAGTCCTCCGATTGACTGTGAGTACAATACCTTTTCCACATCTAAAAATTAGGCAGAATATGAAATGTTAACACACAGTTAGAGAAGGTGTTATGGAGATTGACTTGCCAAATCTTATGACCGAATATTATATTGCTCTTTTTATTAAATAATTTATAGTAATGGCAATGGTAATGGTTCGGCACTGTTCCATAATCATACACGTAAAATCCAAGTATGCTGCATCAATGCACTGTCGGAACAATGAAAACAATATCAAAATAAGTATTCCCTGCAGAAATAATATGGTCTATTACTAAATAATAGACCTGTTTATTGTTGGGCCACTGCTGGGCTGGTTTTTCAGTTTTCTTATTGTTGGTGTTTTTTAACCGAAGTAGCTAATTTTACAGATTTAAAATTTCTTTCTCATTGTTATCTACACAAACAAAAGGTTGTAAATTTTCTCCTTTAATTATTTCTAATCTATTCTAGTAAAAGTTTATTAAATATGTAAAATAAAGTTAGAAGCCGGTAGTTAAAAGGTGTTTCTTAGCAATTCTTGTGATATTTATGATGGATGCTGAGTTTACGGGCTGTAGTTTACGGATTTCTGTACAGTGGTGGGGAAAAAGTGGATCGGTCACATGGCGTCTGATCTAAGCAATTGTAGTAAGAGCAAAATCAATTTCAAGCTTTATGAGAAAACGTAGTTGATATGCATTCGTGTATTCAGTGAAATAACCATGTTATACTTATTTTCTGAAAATAGGCTAATATCTCACTGGCAGTAAGAGGGTAAATTTCAATCGAAATAAAGGAATTCCCGTGGCGTGTTAAACAAACATATTACTTTTGGTCAGCACAAAAATGTCAAAATATATTTAGCGTTATTATTCAATTTCTGGAGAGTGGGTTGCTTCAGATTCAATTAGGGCGGGCACTATGTTCAGGTTTATCATAAACACGTTAAATGAATGTTGGTTTTTATGTAGCAATAGTAAAAGGAACTTAATTGTGGCAATGCGGCAATAGTCGGTACTTACTGCAGTTAAGAGGTGGTCTTATGGCGCATTTATTTATAATTACCAAGACAGTTTGTTGAGTCACGTTTTAGTTCATATGCAATAAATCTCTAAAAGGTTTGTTAATTATTATAGTGGGTTAGCTATAAGCCAAATATGGCTTTTTTCGGTATTTACTTATTATCTTTATTGTTTATTTTATTGCACACATGGAAACGCGAAACCGGAAAAGGCGCCGTCCGTCGGTCAAACTACACCAGCATCCCAGCCAAAACCTACCTGGCACCAGCCAACAACCCCGTCAGCTGCCTTCCACCCAAATGCCCGATCAGCTGCCTCCCAACCAACAGCCTGTCCAGCTGCCTCCCAACCAACAGCCTGTCCAGCTGCCTCTCACCCCCAGCCATCGACTCGGCCAATGGTCTTCAAACCAACAGTCCGGCCATCAACCCGACCAGCTGCCTCTCAGTCAACAACTGGGCGACCAGATGCAGCCTGCAGCAAGCCAGCCAGATCCGGCTGTTCAATCGGGTAATGGTTTTAGTGAGGATATTTTTTTACCATGCATGATTCCTAGTTTTCAGTCTGTTTTAGGTGATCATGTTCCTCAGTCAATTAAAGACAAAATAATATCAGGCCAATATGTAGATCTGGCATGTTTGTTGGAGGCCCCGGTAGTTCCTGAAGATTTAGGAAAACATTTGGTTTTGAATAATTCGGGTGAATTAGTGGTAAAGCCCAACATGAAACAAAGCATTGTTGATATAGCTAAATGGACTGACGCATTCCTCATTTTCTCAAGCATTTATTTAAGTGCTCATCCGGTTAAAATGCAAGATCTCTTAAAGTATATGCACACTATAAGGCTGGGGGCAGCAAGACACACTGAGGGTTGGAGATCTTATGATCAACAGTTTAGGTTGAGAATGGGTAATAACCCAGCGAATTCGTGGGCAATGATTGATATGGAGCTTTGGCTGTTGTGTATGGGGCCTCCAAGGCAGCCAGTTCATGATACAGGGAATTTTGTAAGAAAATGTTATGATTTCAATTATACCAGATGCTTACGGTCAGTTTGCAATTACAAACATGCTTGTATGATTTGTGGTTCCGACCATCCTTCCAGGGTATGTCATCTCAAGCCTCGCAACACCAGTTCCTTGGGAGGAGGGTCTGTCAGGGGGGCTGTCACCCAGACCTCGTACAGGCCTAGAGCTTACACGTTCCGACCTAGAGGCCCAATTCAGGGGCTCCGGGGCCCGTTTAGCAGATACTAATACCTCAGTTTGGTCTCTTGGCAAGTCGCCAATCAATGTTGTTACGATTTCTAAATATCTTCAGTTATATCCAAATAAAGAAGTAGCTTCTGTGCTCAGTAATGGCTTTAAGCAAGGTTTTAAGCTGGGTTATAAGGGTTCACATCTCGGTTCTTCAGCGAATAATTTGGTTTCAACAAAAGTGCATTTTTCAGAAGTCCAAAAGAAACTTGACAAAGAGATTTCCTTAGGTAGAATTTCAGGTCCTTTCAAAGTCCCACCAATTTCCAATTTAAAAGTAAGTCCATTAGGAATTTTAGAGAAGCCAGACGGGGGTTGGCGGTTAATTACACACCTGTCGTATCCCAATGGGTCAAGTGTCAATGATGGTTTTAGTGTGGAAGACATTTCTGTTAAATATACATCATTTGACAAAGTGGCTGACATGTTATTTAGTTTAGGTACGTCAGCAATGATGGCAAAAAGAGATATTAAATCGGCTTTTCGTTTAATGCCTATTTACCCAGGGGACTTTCACTTGATGGGGCTTCAGTTCAACAACCAGTATTATGTTGACAAATGCTTACCAATGGGTTTATCTATTGCTCCGGCTTTATTCGAATCATTCTCCACTTTTATACATTGGCTAGTAAGTTTCAAAACTGGGATTCAAACTTTAGATCATTATTTGGACGACTTTATTTTTGGAAGTGCAGCTGGGTCAAATAATTGTAACATGCTAGTTTCTACTTTCGAGGAAGTATGCACCGAAATGGGAGTCCCAGTTGCGGTGGAAAAGTCGGTCGGCCCAACAACAGTACTGACATTTTTAGGCCTGGAATTAGATACTGTGCAAATGACTGTTAGAGTACCTGCTAAAAAAGTGGAAGAACTTTTGAAGCTTTTGCAAAATTGTCTAGTAAAAAAGAGACTTACGTTAAAAGAATTGCAGTCTTTGACTGGGAAGTTGAGTTTTTGTAGTCAAGCAGTAAGAGCAAGTAGGGCATTCTTGCGCCGATTTTATGATGCTATGTGTGGCTTAAAAAAGTCCTATTATAAGATAAGAGTTAATGGTGAAATGAGAGAAGACATCCTGATGTGGATTCAATTTATTGAAGATTTTAATGGCGTTGTACATATTCCAAATAAAGTATGGTTGGATAACTCTGTCATTCATCTTTACACTGATAGTGCAGGCGGTGCTACTCTTGGCTGTGGTTGTTATTTTGGAGGTAATTGGGCCTATTGCCCATGGCCTGTTCAATGGCAAGGCCAACCTATTTTATCAGATATAACATTTTTAGAGATGGTCCCTGTTTTGTTGGCAATATGGCTCTGGGGGGTCTTTTTGAGGGACAGGAAGATTAAGTTTCATATTGATAATTTAGGTTTGGTAGAAGTGATAAACAAACAGTCTTCCAAGTCGAAACGTTTGATGTTTCTGGTTAGAACATTTGTGTTGTTAGTTATGAAATACTCGGTGGTGTTTAAAGCAGTACATATTTCATCAAAGTCCAATTACATTGCTGATGCAATTTCTCGTAAACAGTTTCACAGGTTACAACAGTTAGCACCAGAGGCACAAGCGAGTCCAGAATCCGTCCCGCCGGAGTTTTTACTGATGATCTGCAACAAGAGGCTAATAGATTGCTAGACAATTCCCTTGCTGCTAATACAAAAAAGGCATACATCGTTGGGTTAGAGAGATTCTCTGAGTTTAAAAGGCAATACGGCTTGTCAGATGCCTGGCCGCCTACAGTTGAACAGGTGGTTCGATTTGTAGCATGGCTATCCCTACAGAAACTTACCCACAAATAAGCAAAATCATACTTAAGCTCTATAGCTTTTCATTGCAAGCTGCTTGATGTTGTTGACCCTACCAAAAAGTTCATTGTTTCAAAAATGGTTGAAGGAATGCAAAAAGATAAGAAAACACACGATAATAGGCTTCCAATTACCCTCTCGTTACTGCAAGGGATAGTAAGCAAACTTAATATTGTGTGTTCCAGTGTCTACGAAGCAAAACTGTTCACTGCAGCTTTTATGCTAGCGTTTTTCGGTTTTCTGAGAGTTGGCGAAATAGCTGTTCCTAAAAAAGGTGATAGTATTTTACAGGCAGCGGTGTTGGCAATAGAAGATTTACAATTTGATCACAATGGGGTAATCATTTCAATCCGGCATTCAAAAACTGATCAGTTGGGCAAAGGGGTAGCGCTCAAAATTACTAGGTCAAACAGTGAATTTTGCCCAGTTGTGTGTCTTAACCAGTATCTTCATGTTCGTCCTCAAGGGCCTGGTCCCTTGTTTTTGCACTTTAACAAACAACCAATTACTCGTTACCAATTTTCTGCTATTCTTAAGAAAACGGTTTCTCTTTTGGGTCTAAATTATGGGTCTTACAAATCCCACTCCTTCAGAATTGGAGCAGCAACTGCAGCTTCCCAACTAGGCTATTCAGTGGAGATCATTAAACAGGCAGGCAGATGGGCTTCCAATGCCTACCAAACATATGTTCGTCCTGTTCCTGTTGTCATGCCCAGCCTAATAAATAACCCCCATTAAAAAGGTATGGTTCATATAGTTAGATTCACGTGACTAACAAAAACCAAGTTGTATTAAGGAAAACCATCTGGATACTGGGTTCATCAATAATCAAGCAAGCCTTCATAGCAGCAAGATTACGACCTGAAGGGGCCAACCTCTGCCTTGAACCCAACATCATCTGGTGGCAAGGGTACAGTGGGTTAACACTTGCAGAATCAAAGAAAAAATTTCTTTCGCTTGCCAATGTGGGTAATTCTCCAGACTATATTGTGTTACATTTAGGTGGTAATGATCTTGGTCGTCGGTCACTGGTGGACCTTCGAAAATTGATTGTCGAGCTATTCAGGACTATACTGTCTATATTTCCAAGTGTTAAGATTGTATGGTCTGCAGTGCTTCCAAGGTCAAATTGGAGATATTCTGATAATAAAGTTGCTATGGAAAGCAAGAAAGCGCCTTAATAGTCATGGTTCATCTAGGGCTTTGGCATGTGGAGGGCATTACTTGGCCAACTCTGACTTTGGAAAATTTGAGGAACATTTGTTTGAGAAGGACGGAGTCCACTTGTCAACTCTGGGTACAGATATTTTTCTTTCTAATATGTCTGCAGGGCTTGAAAAACTTATAAAGCATAATACACCAATCCATTACTGAAGTTCTAGATGCACAAATTTGGGGGTTCTTACAATTTTAAATCCCAAACATTATGTATGTTGGTGTTGCTATTGAGTCCAAAAATAGATATTTGCAGTTAGTTTGTATGCATATTTTTCTTACTCATATGTATGAAAAAAGAAAAAAGAAAGTTTTTTGCTGCTAATTTTTATGCAATTTTTTGCTGCTAGTTTTTATGCATTTTTTTTCTGCTGGGTTTTATGCATTTTTGCTGCTAGTTTTTATTCATATCTTTGCCTTGTGTTTACAGTTTACTGCTTCCGACTCCAAGCATGCGTCCATCCGCCCTGCAGCCAAAGTTCTTTGGCAGTGGCCACCCGTCATCTCTGGCCCAGCTGGTTTCGAGGTTGGGGCATTTGGGCCGCTGGGTCAGCGTTGTTGGGTGGCCATATGGCAATCAGTGCCGGATGGACGCTTTTTACCTGGCACATTTTTTGGGGAAAATATATATGATTTTGTTGGGAGTGCTGATGGCCGTCACCCGGAGTCAGCACTCATATACAATTTATTTGTGCAGTTAGTTATTTGCAGTTAGTTTGGGCTTGCCATGTTCGCAGGTGGCCCTTGCTGCTTGGAGTCGAGACATTATATGCCAGAACCATTTTTTATGTTTTTATGTTATAAGGTCCTTTAATAAAAAGTAAAAATTTAGTTGAGTTTATATTTACTGTGTGAAAAGGGTTATTCATCGGAGTTTTCATATAGGCTTGCCCATGTAATGCTAGGTGGCAGTTTGGGTTTAGTTATTGGCCTCTACAATAATATGGTCTATTACTAAATAATAGACCTGTTTATTGTTGGGCCACTGCTGGGCTGGTTTTTCAGTTTTCTTATTGTTGGTGTTTTTTAACCGAAGTAGCTAATTTTACAGATTTAAAATTTCTTTCTCATTGTTATCTACACAAACAAAAGGTTGTAAATTTTCTCCCCTCCCACCCAACCCATGTAGTTTGTTTTTACACAGTGTTGTTCTGTCACACTTTACTGCGTCCGTTATATATTTAAAAATTTGGTCAGGCTTAGGGTAAATATAGATTTATTTTAAGTTTTATTTGCCTGTCCACATTAATTTTAATAACATAAGGGGAAACTGATTGTTTTCCGTACTAGATTTGGTTTTAGTATATTACATATTCTGCTGGTTTGAGTTGCGTTTTTCAGTTTGCCGTGTAGACGCAGAGTACCAAACGTCGGATACAGGTCGGTCACGACTCCACTTCCGATGGGGCAGTTCGGACACCTCGGGTTTGTCGACAGTCGCTTGAAGTTAACGGTTCCTTGGCAATCAGTGCCGGATGGACGCTTTTTACCTGGCACATTTTTTGGGGAAAATATATATGATTTTGTTGGGAGTGCTGATGGCCGTCACCCGGAGTCAGCACTCATATACAATTTATTTGTGCAGTTAGTTATTTGCAGTTAGTTTGGGCTTGCCATGTTCGCAGGTGGCCCTTGCTGCTTGGAGTCGAGACATTATATGCCAGAACCATTTTTTATGTTTTTATGTTATAAGGTCCTTTAATAAAAAGTAAAAATTTAGTTGAGTTTATATTTACTGTGTGAAAAGGGTTATTCATCGGAGTTTTCATATAGGCTTGCCCATGTAATGCTAGGTGGCAGTTTGGGTTTAGTTATTGGCCTCTACAATAATTTAATTATTATCTTAGCTTTCTTTTAATATGCTCTTACATTAGTAAGAATAAATAACAAGGATTAGTTCGTTTTAAATGGAATAAAAATATACTCTTATACAGGGAAAACTAGCAACTTAGCTGATGCTATTATGTCCATGTGCGTGAACACATACAGTAAATTAGTCCACACAATCTGAACAAAACAAGTCTTTGGAATATGCTTCTATAAAATGTAATTCTGTTAACGGCAATACAATCGCGGTGCAGATCATTATCAAAGGTTATATTTTACATCAGGCATTTCTATTTCTTTTCCTATATTTCTATATAATACAAATTGTATTATACAATGATAAAATAAATTACAAATCCTTGTACACACAAAGCTAGGCTAAAAGAAATGCAATACGTTCGATGTTTGTCCACCTGCAAATAGCAAGTTTAATGTGTTCTTATTTTCTAAACTGACCAAACTGAATACTTACTCAGGGCATTCTGAGTATTTTCGGAATTGAGGACCCCGAATGCAATAGAGGGCATGAGGCAGGCAAAGTATAGGAAGAAAGTTGTAGAAATAGTTTTCTGTACAGCTTTTGGGCCCACTACACCTGCAATCATAAGTAAATGGTAAATGGCAACTTAAGTGTCTGGTAAACACTTCTATGTCAATGTTTTAAATTCACCTTAAAACGTTTACATGCAGTGGACCTGATGCCATATGCGAATCATTTAAAAAATGTAGTTAACTAGTGTTGTTAATCATTTCATGTTTATGGTGCCAGTTTGAAACACTTCTGTTATGTTACGATTTATCATTGAAATGGAAGAAATTTTCACTGACAACACAAACTGGATTCTGATTATATACTGGTGCTATTTCTAATATGATGGGAACAACTAATACCATAACCAACAGCGTCTAAAAACACAATTGTATTAATGCAGATATCTGATAAACCACTGACACTAAAGACAGTGCGAGGCCTGCATCTGGCGACACAACGTGCATACAATGGAAATAAACGGGAAATACTGTGATGTACACAATGAAACGTTTCATACAAGTTATTATAGATATAAAAGAAATGCACTGGAAATACATTAAAAATAATAATATATGGTAAAAACATACTAATATATTACTATAAAGTTTAATGCTAGATTTGTATAATGACGTTTCAATCCTTAAATTGCATTGATAATATGCTTGAAACACATTTTAATAAGATCATAGCAAACTAACAATCAACTGAAAAAACACCGGGATAAAACTTTAATAACACATTTGATTAACAATGACGATGAACACTTAATTTTTATTAACGAAAAGTCTAGGCCTAGAGTAAAAACAAAACTCTGACCATGTATGATGCAGGACGTTTTTTCTCTAGGTAAGGCCAGCATTTTTAAAAATTTGTTTTATGGGAAATTTTTCAAAAAAAATTGAGTCGGGGGGGGGATAAATAAAAATAAAATCATGAAAAGTGTCAGTCTACCAAAAAATAAACATAAAATTGTCTAAACCACGGAGTGTATATTGACAGGAGATGAATCGAGTATTTGACCCGTACTGTAGTAAATTCAATCTTATGCAAAAACTATTCATCCGATTTTATTGGTTTATACGTTATCGTGTTGCTTATTAATTCCTCTTTCAAAAAAAATATAACTTTTAGTATATTCCCGTTGTTATTAATGGATTTATAGCGAGTTAAACACAAGAAATACACATTTTATGTTTTACCACCGCGCGTTTTAACGTGCTGTGGCTATCGATCTTTTACGATTAGCGTACAGCGAAGCGCCGAGGTTATACATTTTGATGTACCCACTCACGTCTTTTGTTAAATTATAGTTTCATTTCTAGGCCGATTTTGACAAATTATATATCATTAGAAAGCTTACGTTACGTAGTAAACAGATATATCAATATATATTAAGTTTTTCTTCTGATTTCGACAGCCCGGCGAGTTATAACTTTAACTTTTGCAAATATCATACCGTTTTGGAGTTTTAGAATCTAGATTTACGGTTGACATGTTCGTACTTAATACCAATTTGTAGCGTTTATATTTGGAGTTCAGTTTTAAAAATTACATCTTGCTTAGGAGAATAGAATTCTGTATACGGTAGAAAAAAAATTTTGTTTAAAAACGAAAGTAATTAAGGAATGAAGGCGGGAAAATGTAGCGCGCGTTCCTAACGCACTGAACTGATGCTACGGTCTTGGCGATTATGCTTTTGTTTAAAAACCGGCCATTGAATTTCTTTTGCCATCTTATTTTTTTTATGGAACATATTGTAGTATTTTGTTCACGAAACATATCAATAAAGCTTATTATAAATGAATCTTAATAAATTAACGATTTCAGCTCTTGTTTATAACACAGAAAGGGTGTAAAATTTATGATGAAACAGCGTATATAGCGGACCCTCTCGATATTATTCGGCTTTGCATGCATACTTGAAATAAAAGGGGTGTCAAAAACATTCATCGTTTGCTGTTTATTATCAACAAGGTAATTATGTATAATTATTTAAAATGTTATTTACCTTAAATTATCAATTTATTAAAGATTCTTGAAAATCACGGTCCGTGTTACGCGGGTCATTTCGTATTTTGACATCAGGGCATCATGTCCAACTATTGAAAATCAGATTTTTTTCACCGAGACGATGACGGCTTGGATTTAGACAGGCAGACAGATAGTTTATTCAGACATAAACAACAGTACATCGTCTTCAACTCAAATATATAAATTATTTTTAGACGAATTGTTAGGTGATTACACATATAGCAGTGATGATTCTGAGAATGTTGCCATGTTTCTTATCCGTGTAATCTAGAGTCCATGGTTTGAGCATTTTTATCGCGGTGTTCAAAAAAAGATATCTCAATAATCTTGTTTATTGATAGATCTGTGGTTTTATTGCCCCTGTGTTCAGCACAAACCAATTATCTCGTTATGATCAGAAACTGTGCCGACCAATACTAAATAACACTATGGTGTCATACGCCACAGCAGGGACCTATACTTGTATATTGGTCCCTAACCACAGGTGGCAATGTCTGGTCAGATTACACTTTTTATGATACCTCCATGTCTTCTCGTGGTATTAGTGGTCATTTCTTGGAGTAATGTAACGCCAAATACTCAATTTTGCGTTTATAAGATATGTAGCGTATTGAAAACATTTATAGTCATCTGCCCATACAGATTGCCATAAACTAAATACTGTATAGATGTCAGCCAGCTAAATCACAATAATTATAAGTGCTTAATACCTATACATGTACATTTTAAACATTTAAAAAATCTAATACTTAACATTTAACGTATTTAGCGGGTACCGGTAAAAAAACTCAGTCATTTCGTAGTCCTATAAAGAGTGTATGGTAGTGTACGGAACAACATAATTAAAAACAGCATTCTCATTTGACCACAACGGGGTTAAATAATCTTTCCGAAAAATACAAATAATACAGAGTTTTAATTTAGAATTCTATATATTTATAACTCTGTTAACTTATAAAGATATTTCAATATACATGCATAGACAGTTGACCGTGATTTTCAAGAATCTTTAAATAATTTTAATTAATTGATAATTTATGGTTAATAACCTTTCATACAATTTTACATAATTACCTTTTTGATAATAAACAACAAACGATGAATGTTTTGACACCCATTATATTTGAAGTATGCAAAGCCGAAAAATATCAAGAGGGTCCGCTATACATTTGTATACGCTGTTTCATCATAAAATTAACACCCTTTCTGTGTTATAATCAAGAGCTGAAATCGCTAATTTATTAAGCTTCATTAATACTTAGCTTTATGGATATGTCTCTAGAACAAAATATTTCAATATATTCCATAAAAAATATAATAATCGTGGCAAAGGAAATTCAATGGCCGGTATCTAAACAAAAGCATAATCGCCATCAGTTCGGTTCGTTAGGACCGCGCGCTACTTATTTCCGCCTTCATTCCTTACTTGCTTTCATTTTTAAACCAATTTTTTTTCTATCATATACAGAATTCTATTCTCCTAAGCAAGATGTTATTTTTAAAACTGAAGTCCAAATATAAACGCTACAAATCGGTATAAAGTACGAACATGTCAACCGTAAATCTAGATTCTAAAACTCCAAACGGTATGATATTTGCAAAAGTTAAAGTTATAACTCGCCGGGCTGCCAAAATCAGAAGAAAAACTTAATATATATTTATATATCTGAAAACTACATTACGTAAGCTTTCTAATGATATATAATTTGTCAAAATCGGCCTAGAAATGAAACTATAATTTAACAAAATACGTGAGTGGGTACATCAAATGTATAACATCGGCGCTTCGATAAAAGATCGACAGATACGACACGGTGTCGTATCTGTCGATCTTTTATCGAAGCGCCGATGTTATACATTTGATGTACCCACTCACGTATTTTGTTAAATTATAGTTTCATTTCTAGGCCGACTTAGACACAACAAGATATTTGGCGTAACGGTCCCGTTTCATATCCGTGTAATCTAGAGTCCGTGTCTAAACCGATTATTTTTTTATTTTTGAAAATTTAAAATTAAGCCAATTTAACCTTATATATGAAGATAATAATAACCCTTGGAACAAATAAAAGAGCCGATTGAGCACATTTATCAACAGAGCCTGAGGTGTGATAAATTTATTTGCATTCCTTGCAGTACAAATCTTGCAGTATGAAAACATTATTTACAGTTGATAGAGCATCATATTTCGGCTAAATAATAACTCATTTTTGAAAAATAATGTGAAGAAAAATAAATAAAATTTTATTGTGACTTTGACGGACATACGAACATCGGGACCCAATGTTATTTTCTTCAGAAGCTGTGTTGCATACTTTTTTTCTAAATAAAGAATATATATGGGTGGGTGGGAAATGGGATTATTGATGCAAGTACCTGTGGTTCAGTCCTCATGTTCATTATAAAGACCCGTAAAGTTGTGCTTCTTGGGCATTTTCGGGATGTTGATTTTTATCTATAAAAATATTACATGATATGCATTTAAATAAATACGCATATCAAACCTACCCAAAACTTTTTAACACGCCATAAGTTATCGATGGTGACACCTCAGCATCATCTGCAAAAACTCATTATTATTTTGAATTTTGTATCACATAATATGGGCATGATGTCAACAATAGTGTTCTGAAGATTATCTTTGATAATTGAAATTGTCTCTGCTCCGTTTTTAATTGTTTTGATTTTAAAATATGCTACATTTGTCTTGTTGATGTAAATGTCCGCCATTTCGGAAAAGCAATATGAAAATCATTTGTATAATACTCACCGATTGGCTAATTGCGTGTGGTATTGGGTGCAATAGCCAATGAAAATCGCTGACGCTTTACAAGTCGAATGGGCACAACGGAACAACCCACATTATAAACAAATTTTGAACAACACTTTCGGCAATCTGCGCATTTTTTTTTCTGGTTTTGATTAAAAAACTAGGTCGGCGGGTGACATGTGAATAAAAAAAACGAAAGTGACTTTTATTTTTATTTGTCGAAAAATAGGGTCGGTCGCTCCCGTAAAACAGATAATAAAAAAATGCTGGCCTAAGGGTCACCAATCTTAAACGGATAGTTACTGATTTGTCTATCCAGTCTTAATTCATCCCATAAAACATATATTAAAGTATGCCACTTCGTGCGTACATCATAGTTTATGCTGATATATTCACAAAACTAACCGGATACCTTTGTGTCAATTGAAACCTACGAGATAAAATATGCAGACTTGCGGTCTCCGTATATGTTATTTCATTTTCTCGTTTGTTAACCGGAAACATAAATCATGCCAAGCTAAATGCGGATGACGAAAAACATATCAAATTTCTCAGGTCGACACCGATACTGACTTACTTAAGGACGTCAGTTTCAACTGGATTTAAAGAAAATACTTGATTTTTGATCAACAGCTTAAATACCTGATAAGTGGATATTATGAAACACCATGATGCTGTGTTAATATCTTTTATTCATTTATTTATTTAAAATTTGGAAACCGCGAATGCCATTGGCAATCATTCAGGTCCTTATAATAATTTTGATTAATATGGTAATAGCAAATTAATAACCTTTTGCTTCAACGTATTTATGTCTATGGGTTACACACATAGAAAATGCAGGTTTTATAGGTTAGGCCAGCATATTTTTTTATTTGTTGTACGGGAAATTTTTCAAAAAAATTGAGTCGGGGGGGATAAATAAAAATAAAAATAAAATTATGAAAAGTGAGCAGTCTACCAAAAAAATAAAAATAAAATTGTCTAAACTGATTATTTATTTTTTTTGAAAATTTAAAATTAAGCCAATTTAACCTTATGTATACTTGCATTAACCTTTAAGTCTTTTATATATCTTATTACACTGTTGTAGAAGCTTTTTATAATAATAGTAAACCTATTTTTATATATATTTATATGTAAAAGCACCTTTCGCATGTATTATACTATATTTCTTCAATAGAGACCATTAACCACACCAGGTGTGTAGTGTATTATAGTGATCGTTAAAATTTTGTTGAGTGTTAATCATATGTATGTTTATAACAAATATAGCATGCATTTGACTTAAATAAAAAAGAATTGAAAACTTTTTTAATTGTTTAATAGCTTAAAATAACAACCAACGTTGTTACTTTCATCCATGGGTGGAATATGCACACTAAAAAATACTATTTAATATACAACAGACTTGCTTTATATCATGATAATTTGTATCTATCTTGAGAAAAAATGAGCCACATAACCACGGTGCCTATACCACGTGACTTTTTCGGATCTGTGTTGGGAGAATAATCGCGACCCAGTTAACATTTTTAAAGGGATCTTTTCACGCTTTGGTAAATTGACAAAATTGAAAAAAGTTGTTTCAGATTCGTAAGTTTTCGTTTTAGTTATGATATTTGTGAGGAAACAGTAATACTGAACATTAACCATGCTCTAATATAGCCATTATATGCATCTTTTGACGATTTTAAAACCTAAAAATTATAAAGCGTTGCAACGCGAAACGATTGAATAATTTGGAGAGTTCTGTTTTTGTCGTTAAATTTTGTGAAACTACGAAGATTGCTTATATAAGGTATAAAATACGTCTAGAATAGGTACTCGGCGGAATAGCTCAGTAGGCTAAAGCGTTTTTAATTCAGGACTCTGGCAGGACTCCCGGGGTCACTGGTTCGAAACCTGCTCCGGGCAATGTTCTTTTCCTTTTTTTAATTGTTTTCTTGATTTTTTACTGGAGCTTTTATGATCCAATGTTTACATTTATCAATATAAAGCATTTAATGAATAAGTTAAAAAAATGCCAAAATCTGTGAAAAGGCCCCTTTAAGGATCTCTTTTTAAATATTTCACCATGTTTAATGGGATAAAGAGGAGAGCCCGCTCATTCGTGACAGTTATCTATAGGTATCATGATCTTTTTAAACAAATACGTATTTTTTCAGTGAAGTGCAACCGCGCGTTTGTAATATGAAGTCCCCACACTGATCAGGGGTTCAAACGCGCGGTTGCACTTTACTGAAAAAATACTGATTTGTTAAAAAAGATCATGATACCTAAAGAAAACTCTAACAAATGAGCGGGCTCTCCACTTTATCCCATTAACAAAGGTGAAATATTTTTAAAGAGATCCTTAAAATGTTAACTGGGTCTCGCTTTATTCTCCCAACACAGATCCGAAAAAGTCACGTGGTATAGGCACCGTGATAACAGGAAATTGGACCTTAGGGCGATTGCGACCATTTTGGCTCCAAAAGACCAGTCTGATCAGGATCCAAACTGTTCAACATTATTGTCATTTAGTCAGTACTTATAAAGATGTTAAGCGAACACTTTGGATCCTGATCAGACTGCGCTTGAATTGATCTTGATCCAAAGTTTGTGTAGTGAAAGTTCTAGTACATAAAATGTGAATATTTCATTTAAGAAACCGTGAGTTATAGACTTATAAAAACATGTGCTGCATTTCATTTTATATTCAGAGAGTTATAGTGTTTATATATATGTAAAGTGAACACAAGAGGCATGACTACAATATTGGTGTGTAACATCGTTATGAGGTTCTCTTTGAAGTTTGTTCAAATCATGCAGAAAATATTTGCCCTCCCTAAGGGTTACTGTTTTGCTTATAAATATAAATAATATAATCATTCTCTGAAACCGCAAGGCCCTATGGTTTGTTGCGTTACATGCAAACCATATAGTGGTTCTTTGCTAAGTTTCCTCAAAGCATGTCTCCGTGGTCAAAACTGTTTGCGCTTCAGGGGTCAACTGATTTATATAGATTAATGTCTTTGATAATCCCTAACAACACAGACACCGCAAGGGTCAGGGGTTCAATATTTGGTGTGTAACATGTTAGCGTTTTCTTCTTCTAGGTGTGATCAAATCATACATTTGGAGTTAAAAATTACCCGTCCTTGTTTCACATGCTTAATATTTACTTATATAATAAAGAGTTAAACAATATTGTTTTCTCAAAACGCATGGGTTAGGTGATAATTATTGTGTATGTGACATTGTATGGCGGTAATCTTCGTAGGTTTTGTATCATGTCCATTGGCTTCACATTAGCCCCAACAAAATATTGAGGTAAAAGACACAATATACCTAGAAACCTAGATATATTTCATTGAACATTTTCTTAAGTGAAAGCCGTATAAAGAATTAAATAGTACATGTAGCAAGGATTTAAATTGTTCTAGTAGAATTACTCAGCTGACTGTATATAACTTACTCGCAAGATTAATTATATATAGAACACAACTTTGAACTATGTAATTGTATATTTTAAAATAGTATTTTATTTTAAAAATTTCGTAAAAGACTCACAGTATTGTCTAAATAAAATGGTGTAAACTTTTGCACATATTATTTTGTTCCTCACTTATTCACAGTTTAAGTTCAAATTAAAAATTTCTATGGAATGTGTTGTCTGTATTATTTTAGGAGAAACAGCAATAACATGTTTTGGATATATAATACAGAGAGTGAGCTATATGAATATGAAGAGAATATTATTCCTTGGAACAAATACATAGAGCCGATTTAGCCCATTTATCAACAGAGCCTGAGGTGTGATAAATTTATTTGCATTCCTTGCAGTACAAATCTTGCAGTATGAAAACATTATTTACAGTTGATAGAGCATCATATTTCGGCTAAATAATAACTCATTTTTGAAAAATAATCTGAAGAAAAATAAATTATTTTTTTTGTGACTTTGACGGACATACGAACATCGGGACCCAATCTTATTTTCTTCAGAAGCTGTGTTGCATACTTTTTTTTTCTAAATAAAGAATATTTATGGGTGGGTGTGGAATGGGATTATTGATGCAAGTACCTGTGGTTCAGTCCTCATGTTCATTATAAAGACCCGTAAAGTAGTACTTCTTGGACATTTTCGGGATGTTGATTTTTATCTATAAAAATATTACAGGATATGCATTTTAATAAATACGCATATTTATTAAACCTACCCAAAACTTTTTAACACACCGAAAGTTATCGATGGCGACACCTCTGCATCATCTGCAAAAACTCATTATTATTTTGAATTTCGTATCACGTAATATGGGCATGATGTCAACAATGGTGTTCTGAAGATTATATTTACTAATTGAAATTGTTTCTGCTCCGTTTTTAATTAATTTGATTTTAAAATATGCTACATTTGTCTTGTTGATGTTAATGTCCGCCATTTCGGAAATGCAATATGAAAATCATTTGTTAAATATTCACCGATTGGCTAATTGCGTGTGGTATTGGCTGCAATAGCCAATTAAAATCGCTGACGCTTTACAAGTCGAATTGGCACAACGAAACAACCCACATTATAAACAAATTTTGAACAACACTTTCGGCAATCTGCGGAATTTTTTTTTTCTAGTTTTGGATAAAATACAAGGTCGGCGGGTGAAATGTAAATAAAACAAGAGCACCGCCTTGCGGGTGCAGACCGCTCATCTATTTTCTTTTTAAAGGTGAAGGGACTCTCATTTTCAATCACAAAGGAGGGAGGGGTGGAGTGAAGAGGGGTGCATTGTGTGGGGGTGTGGACATTTATTACATTATCTTCCAAAAATGGGGTAAAAAAGGAAAAAAAAATCGTTGGGGGGGGGGGGGATTCTTGGGTGCGATGGTTGGACGGTATTTCAAACATAAAATAATACAAATAAATATTTGTGTTTTATAACCGTTTCAAAAAAAAAATGGGGGGGGGGGGGTTGAGGTGGGGGGTATAGTGTGAGGGTGTGGTGGTAATTTGTGAGATGATCTTAAAAAAAAAAAATTAGGGGGGGGGGGATTCGGGTGGGGGGAGGGGGGGTGGGGGGGGGGTATAGTGTAAGTGTGTGGTGGTCATTTGTGAGATGATCTTAAAAAAAAAAATGGGGGGGGGGGCACGGGCGATTGTTTGGGTGGAGTCTATTGTGGTATGTCAGGTAAGAGTAGTTTTGTCAAAGTATCAATCAAATCTAATCATAAATAAAGAAGTTATGGCAATTTTAGCAAAATTAAATAATTTGACCTTGAGAGTCAAGGTCATTCAAAGGTCAAGGTAAAATTCAACTTGCCAGGTACAGTAACCTCATGATAGCATGAAAGTATTTGAAGTTTGAAAGCAATAGCCTTGATACTTAGGAAGTAAAGTGGATCGAAACACAAAATTTAACCATATATTCAAAGTTACTAAGTCAAAAAAGGGCCATAATTCCGCAAAAATGACATCCAGAGTTATGCAACTTGTCGTTTTACTGTACCCTTATGATAGTTTGCGTGTGGTATTGGCTGCAATAGCCAATTAAAATCGCTGACGCTTTACAAGTCGAATTGGCACAACGAAACAACCCACATTATAAACAAATTTTGAACAACACTTTCGGCAATCTGCGGATTTTTTTTCTTCTAGTTTTGGATAAAATACAAGGTCGGCGGGTGAAATGTAAATAAAACAAGAGCACCGCCTTGCGGGTGCAGACCGCTCATCTATTTTCTTTTTAAAGGTGAAGGGACTCTCATTTTCAATCACAAAGGAGGGAGGGGTGGAGTGAAGAGGGGTGCATTGTGTGGGGGTGTGGACATTTATTACATTATCTTCCAAAAATGCGAAAAAAAAAGGAAAAAAAAATCGTTGGGGGGGGGGGGGGTGGGATTCTTGGGTGCGATGGTTGGACGGTATTTCAAACATAAAATAATAAAAATAAATATTTGTGTTTTATAACCGTTTAAAAAAAAATGGGGGGGGGGGAGTTGAGGTGGGGGGTATAGTGTGAGGGTGTGGTGGTAATTTGTGAGATGATCTTAAAAAAAAAAATTAGGGGGGGGGGATTCGGGCTGGGGGGAGGGGGGTGGGGGAGGGTATAGTGTAAGTGTGTGGTGGTCATTTGTGAGTTAAAAAAAATGGGGGGGGGGGCACGGGCGATTGTTTGGGTGGAGTCTATTGTGGTATGTCAGGTAAGAGTAGTTTTGTCAAAGTATCAATCAAATCTAATCATAAATAAAGAAGTTATGGCAATTTTAGCAAAATTAAATAATTTGACCTTGAGAGTCAAGGTCATTCAAAGGTCAAGGTAAAATTCAACTTGCCAGGTACAGTAACCTCATGATAGCATGAAAGTATTTGAAGTTTGAAAGCAATAGCCTTGATACTTAGGAAGTAAAGTGGATTGAAACACAAAATTTAACCATATATTCAAAGTTACTAAGTCAAAAAAGGGCCATAATTCCGTAAAAATGACATCCAGAGTTATTCAACTTGTCGTTTTACTGTACCCTTATGATAGTTTGCGAGTGTTCCAAGTATGAAAGCAATATCTATGATACTTTAGGGGTAAAGTGGACCAAAACACAAAACTTAACCAAACTTTCAATTTTCTAAGTATAAAGGGCCCATAATTCCGTCCAAATGCCAGTCAGAGTTACATAACTTTGCCTGCACAGTCCCCTTACGATAGTTAATAAGTGTTGCAAGTATGAAAGCAATAGCTTTGATACTGTAGGAATAAAGTGGACCTTAACACAAAACAACCAAATTTTCAATTTTCTAAGTATAAAAAGGGCACATAATTCTGTCAAAATGCCAGTCAGAGTTACATTACTTTGCCTGCACAGTCCCCTTATGATAGTTAGTAAGTGTTGCAAGTATGAAAGCAATAGCTTTGATACTTAAGGAATAAAATGGACCTAAACACAAAACTTTACCAAAATTTTCAATTTTCTAAGTATAAAAAGGGCACATAATTCTGTCAAAATGCACGCCAGAGTTATCTAACTTTGCCTGCACAGTCCCCTCATGATAGTAAGTGTACCAAGTTTGAATGCAATAGCATTGATACTTTCTGAGAAAAGTGGACCTAAACGCAAAACTTAACCGGACGCCGACGCCGACGCAGACGCAGACGCCGACGCAGACGCCGACGCCGACGCCAAGGTGATGACAATAGCTCTTTTTTTTTTCAAAAAATAGATGAGCTAAAAACGAAAGTGACTTTTATTTTTATGTGTATTTGTCAAAAAATAGGGTCGGTCGCTCCCGTAAAACAGATAATAAAAAAATGCTGGCCTATATGAAAAAAGGCTATTTTCCGTATTGCAAAACATTCTTAAGAATCGAAGATTGATAACTGTCTTTTCTTGAATATCTTTTAAGAGAATGCGTACCATCTTTGTAGTCTGACAAGTAGTGTGGTAGTCGTCGTTTAAAATCTCCGATAAGTCCGCCAAGGAACCAGCAGTATTTCTCCTCCTGTGTCAACAACATGACCAACAATATAAATTAATTTATTACTAGGTTTTTACATGATATTTCGTTTTTAGTTTAATTTTTATTCTAATATTCGTGACACACCGTGGATTCAGAATACATAATATCAAGAAAACCACTTATCTCTCAACAATCATTAAACAAATAAATAAATAAATCTAATATCGAAGTACATAGCGTTTGTTTTGGAACTGGTCAGAAAACTTAAACAAAACTTTGAACAAACTTAAAGGTTTGTTTAAAGCGATAACACCGTACCGTGCCCGTTTATTATATTAAATCCTTAAACTCAGTTGATACGCATTTATTTCATGATTGCTTGACATGTAGATGTTGGTGTTATCAATGCTCTATAAAATTTCTATTAAACAACATTGGTTAGGACACTTATATAGCAATTGTTACTCAATATTTAAGATGAAATTATCGGAATAAAATCTTGGCATTAATAGATAGTCATTAGTTTGTTTAAGGATATATAATAAAGATAATAACGTTTATAGAAAAGCCTGCTCATAAACCCCATTAAAACACGGGCTTACTGTTTCAGTCTTTATCAAATTATCCTTCTCGTCAGTTCTTGACATCTTATCCACAAGCGCCTGCGTGTTCTTGGCGAGAACGACCTTGAACTCTTCCTCGGTATGGCAGTCCAGCAGCTGGTTGCGAAGTTCAAGGTTGGAGAAGATCGTAGCAAAAGTGCGACCCGTCTCAAGATCGCTCTTCGTTCCTTTCTAATTAAGAACGACATTTGTCTTCTGCTTATTAAGTATTGTTATTGCATGAATTAAATTCGAAAAAAATATTTAGTTTTTGTTAGCACAAAATTAATCTGCTGCAGAATTGAATATTTAAAAAAAATAAATGAGCGTACATTATGAGGTGTATCACAAATCCACAGGATAATTTAGTTTCTTGCCTCATGTAGCAAAAACAATAATTATCTATCAATTAAACTCCTGTAAGCGAATTGTTTTCGAAGTGAAAAAGAAATAAGAAATACTTTCGATAAGATTATTTGGTAAGATTTCGTTAGTGATCAGATAATTCAGAACATCTTAAATAAACCATGCTTTTGTTTTGTTGTACCTCTTTTATTGGCGTTAGAATCAGTATCACAAAATACACTTCTTGACTTGAAGGTCCAAAATTTGCAGGATGACGAAGTCGCGCTAGACCAACGTGTCTTTGTGTGATCGAGGGAATGCTGGCACTGGAATAATATATGCTGCCATGTAAGAAACACAAACTTGAAAGCGAATTCACAGACAAATACATGTAAAATCTTAAACGAAAGATTTTTTGTTCTTTTTAAATTGTTTTTTTTTGTTAGGATTTTTGCCGTATAACATGGGTTAGTCTTAATTACCAACCGGTACATACACTTTTCTCTGGGTTAGCTTAATTATCAGAAGTAACTAAAAGTAAATTACTTAAATAAGAAGTCGGAGTACAATTTTCCGTACAATGATTTTCATGACAAGTTGCCCCATAAGTTATGTGGATGGATTTTTTTAATCAAGCGTTAGATCCACTAAGCCTTTCTGGCTCTTAACGTTCGTCAATCGTACTAAAGGCTTTAAGTTATGCATTTGCAATGGTAGGTTCAACTAATGTAATAAAAATGTGTACTGCATGAAGTTTTCAAAATATTCAAAAAGTATTCAAATAAAATGTTACTTGGCCAAAAACGTGTTTCCTTTCGTGCCTTGGATACAAAAAACGACAATACCTTTTTGGACGTTAGGAAGCACTATGTAACACAGGTGGTTAGCGCGTGGCTATGATATTAATTAGTGAAAACATCATTTTGAATAATAAATAATCATATTTTAACGAACAATCAACTTTTTTGAAAAATAAATTCACTATCAAATATATATATATATATATATATATATATATATATATATATATATATATATATATATATATATATATATATATATATATATATAAATATAAAACAAGGTATCCAATTCAAAATCACCCGAAAACGGGGTGCATCGCTTTGAACAGCCACAACTTCATCAATTGTGCAGCGATTCTCACGATCCTGGTCTTATTTAACGCAGAAATGAATGTCAGTTCTAGAAATGTATATATCGTGTTATAGTTATTCAAATGCTGGGTCAAATTTTAAGAAATAACACGATATACAACTCGCATAACCTACTTTACACCGATCACAGTCAAACAAACCTGTGTTCTACTAATACCGCAAACAACAACCTCTGATCATAGTCAAACCTGCGTACTACTTACACGACACACATGCCTCGCTGATCATACTCATAAATGCGTTTCACTTGCACGACACACAGCAAACACTGACCACACTCAAACATTTATTCTACATCAAATGTACACACCAAACTCTGCTCATCTGTGCTTAACAATCATGATAGGTTATGCATCATGGATGTCAAACATGTGTTTTGCTTCCAAGACACCCAACCAAATCTTGTTATAGTCAAACCTGTGTTCTACTAACATGGCAAAAACAGACTCTAGTCAAATTCAAACTTGAGTACTATTAAAATGGTAGTTAGGCAGTTTTTGTTATAGTTGAATCTGTGTTAAACGTACATTGCACAAAGCCAACTCTGGTCATGGTCAAATCCTTCTCCTTCCGAGATACTCGTGCACTGCAGTGTACGGGTTAACTGGTGCACTGAAACATTTGAAATCATATTACAATGAATCATGTTTTTTTAAAGAATGTTGAACGGGGCAATAAATCAATTAACATTTAGTGTGTAGTTTTCCAAACTCAAAGTTGACTTGTATGTTTTGATATAACCGTATACCCAACGCCGTTTTTCATGTTTACCTTCAGGAAACCATTTTTCAAATTTAAGTCAAAAAAGGAACCCAACTTGGTGAACATTAAGTGCATAGAAACACAACTCATTTTTTCATGCCATTTATGATGTAACAACAAGTGAATAACAAAATAATATTGACATTGATACGAAACTAATGAACACAAACCAATAGAAAAGCTCACTTTAGTATATTCCCCACTAAAACATGGTTTCTGAAGGTATAATTAAAGAATCATGTAAAAAACGTATGTAGGTCTCCATAAAAATCTGCGCTTTACTTACACTATGAATATCTCAATTTACATCATTAAAGCATTTGAGAAATAGTAATCATTATAAACATCATAACAAGCAATTAAGTTAAAATGTCTTGTAAAGAGTGACATAGTATATAAGGTACTGATCAGGTATGGAAGACAAAATACAGCAGATAACAAGGTTGTCTTATTATATATGTGTTGTTACCATATATGTGTTGTTACCATTAACGAGCGGTATATAACCTTTAAAGTACTAATTTCCTAAATAGGACAATTGACATTGAATTGTGATATTTACCTGAGACTTCGGGACCTGCTTTTTGCTGCGTGCGACACAGTGTTAAAACAATGCATATTACTTTTTAAAGTGAATTGAAAGTACCTAAACATGACCTTTGACTTTAAATTGTTACCTTTGCCGCGATTTAGGGACCTTGTTCTTATGCGCATAACTCCGTCTCATCATGATGATCGCTTATGGAAAGTAATATGCACATCCATCCGTGCTGTTCAAAACAGTTTATCTGACATGTAGCTTTGAAATATTATCTTGACCTTTGACCTATGGACCTTCTTATTGCAAAACAGTTCGTCCCATCATGCTTATCAATAATAACAGCTATTTGAAAATCCGTCAATTCTAGACCAACACTACGTGTGTAGCACATATTTCATACATTTGACCTTTGACAATGAATTGGGACTTTGACAGGACCTTGCAGCACTCTTTCATTTTATTCTGATCACATAAAACAAACTTAATGCCGTTGAATATTTCGAAAATTGGATCTTCCACCTTGAATTGTTAAATTTAACTTTAATCAAGATACTTGGTTATTATTCGGTACACTTGGTATTTTTAAATCTAATTATGTTGGATAATGTTATGCGAATTGTCAATTACATTTTTTTCTGATTTTATCATCGGACTTTGAATAATGAATTTGAGATTGGACCCAGGGTCATGGTTCTTGCAATTGACATTTCGTTTCATCTTACCGGTCACTTTTCTCATGCTATATGAAACTGCGCTAATAAGTAGCAAGTTGGAGCTGATTAAGTCGTTATATACCATTATCATTAGTGAACAAGGCAGATCTGGCCTGGTCGAAACAGATCTGGTATTCAGGCAAGTCGAGAAGTCGGCGTAGAATTTCATCGATGATTGCATCGAGGCTGACGTGCATGACGTCTAATAATAGCACGGTCTTGTTCAGAAACTTCTTTACATCCATATGTGCTCGTACTTCATTCGAGAAATCTTTCAGCGGTACTTTCTATTTAAATAAAAACACATTGAACAGTTTTTATCCGAATTTTTCATTCTTTCTGGAATACATGTTTTTTTAGAAACATGTCTTTGGTGAAAGGTTGCGGGAACAAAAGTATGCGCAATTGACTTTAATAAATTTCGTAAATATCTGTTTATAAAGTATCACAACATCAATTGCGGTATAAAAGTAGTTTCATTTGTTTAACATCACATTATGATGTTCAAATAATTTCCAGATAATTATAATGCATTAAAACATCTGTACCAACCTCATGTCTTGAGTATATCAAAGTTGTGCCAGAGTCATCTGCAAAGATGGTTAAAAAATGGTTGGGAATAAATATATTATATGAAAACATTTTATCAAATTTTATGAATTTTACACAAACAATTGCCTTAATTTTATGGAACATTTATTCAAAGAAAATAGAAAACAAAAATACCAATTTGGAATTTTAAAATGAAAATAAAGTATGTTCTAATCAAGTCGGACAGTGTGAGGTGTTTGAAACAAAATGGTCAGTAGTTATCAAGCTACTGGCTTTTTAAAATAAAAAATAAAGAAGTAACACAAAACATAATGAGCATTTACCAATTAATGTCTTACATTATAAGCGATAAACCTTAATTTAAACTGTTTTATCGTCTTTTACAAAAGCTATAAAATTGAGCTATACCTAAGTGACATTATAAACACTGCAATTACACTGACCATATAATACTTTTTACTTGAATAAGCAACATTATAAACTAAACGTTAATTGACAATGTGTTCAGCCAATTCTCATGTCATATCGACATGGTAAACATTTGGGATAATGTAAAATGGTAAATTGGCATGATGAATATAAAGTGACCATCGGAAATAAAGAAGCGAAATAATAAGTGCAATGTATAAGTAACTAATGCCAATAAGGGTTCACGAGTGTCATGTTAATGTTAACGAGCTATGCTTACATATAAACGAGTCATCAAACTTCGGTGTCTCAATCGTGCTCTTGTTCTCATCTACAGGGTTCTTAGGAAGACTCGATGGGTCAAGCAATGATCTGTTTGACTTGCGTGCCAGGCTTGGTACCCTCGTTCTTTTGTTTCGGCAACGTTTGTCCGGGAACGTCGACGTTTCCTTCCGACAGGATATCGATCCCTGGAGCATCGTAATGAGGCACTGCTACGTCAGCCTCCGTTTGCATGGTGAACAACGGATGTGCATGAGAATGGGAGTCGTTTTTTTTCCCTGAGGGTCTAATCTCATGCAGGGCAGTACCGTTGTCATCATCATTCGTGTCCATTATGTGATTTACATACCTGATATGAAAACCAGATACCAATGTGATGTAATTGTAAGTAGTAAATATGCACTGAAACTTCACACATGCTATTTTACTTTAATCAATAAACAGCTCATTTTTTGGTGAGAACGTCTATGATAATATTTCAAAATCCATCCTTAATTAAAAAAAATCCACATACGAGTAAGATACTTGATTGTCTATACTTGTCGATCTTTATGTATATGTTACAGTGGTGGCAATATCTACTTTATCGTCTGTGTGACATATTAGCTCTTTGGAAAATTCCCATACAGCACAGTTACAGTGAACTCTAGTTTTTATACAAGCTCTCTGAATGAGACTACCATGTCTGTGTAGAGCACATAATCAGAATATAGCAAATTGTTGTTGTTTTATTTTTTTATGGAAACAAACTTATTTTTGCCTGTGTACTAATGTACCTGCTATTTAATAAAAGAAGTGAGTTTCAAATTACTATAACAAGCAAACACATGCGCAAATATATATCCTTTATTATTAGTATATCGAATATAATGCTATAATACCAATTTAAATACATATCATGGATCTACACTTTTATGGTATTATTTTCAAAGCAATAAAAATACGAAATCGTCATCGTCCGATAAATAAACATATGTGCCAATAAACATTAAGGAATAAGGGCAAGGATGTTTCAAATACCATATAATTTCACCTAGATATAATGAGATGTGGATAACCTTATTATTTTCATTCCTTATATACATTGTAAAGTGATTTGTCTTTAGAAAGGATAATGTAACTAAATTTGTGATTGTCCTATACATTGGACGATCCGAATCTATCTGTGGTTTTCCTTAAGCTTATATATGAAAGTTCATGTGTGATTTGCCTTTTGATTGGACAATGCAACTCTGTGTGTTAATTGCCTTTTGGCTGTATGAGGTGCAACTTCTGGTGTGATTTGCCCTTAGATTGATTGACGCAAAATAATCTTGGATTTTCTTTTAGATTGGATGATTCAACTTCATGTGATATTTGACTTTGAAGGAGATGGTGCAACTTCATGTCTTATTTGTCATTAGTTTGAAAGATGCAACGTATACGTGTATGTCGTAGTTAAATTACCTCAAGCTTCAACAAGGATTAAGCTAGCAATACATAGCAATAGTCAAAGAAATAATAAAAAAACAAAAACAATATGGCATTCTGTCATAAAACATTTGAACGATCTCAAACAAAACTTATTTATTTTACAAAAAAATGTTAAAAACCATTTTTTGAGCATATTACATCATACAATTTACCCATATATTCAATAAAACAATTAGACCAGTTTCTGAGACTAGGTGTGTAAATTGTAACTACCGCTTCTATTGAAAAACACAAGGGAATACTAAAAGAATATTGTCCTACATTTACAGCAAGTAAATTCTAAAAGACACTAAGATTACCGGTAAACTTGGATTCATATAGTGGACCTAAAAGAAATATAAATATTGTATGTAAGGAGCCACACGATTGAAAGACTGGCCTCGTTACTTTTCAGTGATAAATAATAAAAAATACTTAAAAGCATCAGAGCATTAAATAAAATGGAAATCTATTGAGCATGCATAAAGTGTGTTTGGGTCATTGTGGATAAAATTTAATATTGTTTGTCAATAGCATATTTTTCTCATGAAAATTCCATCCTTCTTAATACAATTTCAAATGAAAATTGTTCATCTTCCGAAAAATCACGATGCATTAGAATGTAAATGAATATTGGTTGAAATACCTATCGCTAAGTTTTATTTTGATCGACAGTTAACGAATCAACTACTGTAAGAAAAAATTAAATTTATTTATAATATTCTAATCAATTTAAATACTTAAGTAAACACAAACAATCTCTAAAATTAATATCCACACAACAGTAAACACAAACATGTAATCACATCCTCCAAATGCATTATTTATTCATAACAAAAAACACCGTCAGATATGGCATGCTTCGTAAATTATGCATGCTAAAACAAGGTCAGATATGGCATGCTTCGAAAATTATGCAGGCTAAAACACGGTCAGATAGGGCATGCTTCAAAAATTATGTAGGCTAAAGCAAGGGCGAAGAAAGTGGGCAGGTCAGCTAAATGTAATTGAAAAGAATACAATTATTTAAACTATTATTCCATGTTTTCGTCTTGTATTAGTTTTTGTAGAGATAATATCAATTTAGAAACATAGAAAAATTGCAGGAATCGTCAAAGAATGTAGAAACCCCATTATTTAAAAAATATGACATCGATGTTTGGATATTCCACTACATTTGTTAAAATAAAAGCTTCTGCTATTAAATGCAAAGTCGTTAAGTATTAAATACTATAAGATAACTTTGCAACGAATTGAACACAATTTAATACTTTTTAAGTTGTTATACAGAAAGATACCCCATGGTTTCACCTTTGCCAACACGTACAAAGAGCTTCATTTAACAGTATGTTGTATGACCCTCCAATAACAATCAGTCTAATCATAATCGGCAGTTGTTCCCGAGGTGATACAAAACGAAAACTGTAAATGTATTAAGCCGAAATTATTCATTCCTTACACTGATCACTCAACTGAATAACCACATTACGTTTGCTGGTTTAACATCATCTATCGGATCTTTGTGTATTTGTACGTTTATGAGGTCCTTCAGCGCTTGTAGCTGCATTAATTATCTACCATTTATCTGTATATAAAGGTATACTTGGCTATAGACTCAAATAAAGCAAATGAAACGGTCCACTGATGTTTTGCAATCAGCTGACCGGGTTTATAACCGTTTGTAAAACACTTATGCAAGATGTCAACGGTTCAATGCAATTAGTAAGAATTTCGATAAAATGCAACCGCAATTATAGAGCCATTTATATAAATGGAAAATCTGGTTGTCCGAATAATAACAGTTTTTGTAAGAAAAGTACAAATGTTATTGACTGGTGCAATCTCGCATTTTTACGTCCGATAATAAGGCATTGTTTACATATTTTGTTTTTATAAAAATTACATTGAACATTTAGTTATAAAATTATTTTTGCTTGAATGTTTATAAGATTAACATGTTCATTTCATTTTGCGACGTGTAGATATGTTGTTAAACGCATAAATTAATATCCAGGAAAATAATGCTCCAGGTAAAGGTCAAACAGAATTTAGAAATGAACTGCAATGCCCCTATTGTTGTTTCAAAGACGACGACTGTATAATCTTCGGAGCACGCATTATAATGATACAGACCGTGGAATAAATCCTTTTATCCTACAGCTAAATGATTTTATATAACAAATACGACTCATAAAGAAAAGATAAAGTTTTCTCCTCGGTTATTTTTAGATAAGGTTTATCAAACAGTTATTTTTAGAACATGTACATAGGGACTACTTTTTTTGCCTTTCACCCCTGATTGCGTCATTCACGTCATTGGGTACGCAGTCGTTTAACGAGTTAACGAGTGTGTGTGTTTACGATTGATTATTTAGAGGATAATACACGGCTGAGATGGGCCGAGCAGTGATAATCGGCCCGCAGGGGGAATAACCCTGGTTTGCGACCTGGGGCCAATTATCACTGCCCGGCCCGGCTCAACCGTGTATTAACGTCTATAATATATATCTTACTTTTATACTAAATTATAGATGGGTTCAGGTTTTGAGTCATACTATAATACTATTTTGGTTCTTCACTAAAATTTATGAAGAACCAGCTTTCCGTACTTTAATTTTCATTGAATTGATTACGCAATTTATGACGTACCTCGTGTGACGTAATTTAAATGACGAAACTAGCTAGACGCTTTGGATTTAAAGGCAACATAAATTCGGACTTGGAAGTTGGAGGGTTTTTATTTTACAATGCAATATTTTTTAAGCATCGAACGATTATTGTGTGTGTTTACGATGGATTATTATCATATTATGAATGTGAATAACAGTGTTGGGATATAAAACTGGAATGAAACTGGTGAGACTCCATTTTCGATTTCGTTAAAATGTCGAATGTACTCGAATAACGCGATGTTTTGTTGAACAATTGATGGATTAAATTTAAGAAAAGTGTCAGTGAATTGTTCTTTAACTTTTTGAAGGAAATCGATATTGAATTAAAAGGGTAATTTCTTTGATGAATAAGTCGTGCCTTTGTCAGTCGATCAAAGAATGTCTATCCACAAAGAATTGCCTGCTTACATCCAGTGCTTTAAAACGGAAAAGATGGATTGCGATGAAGAAATGTGTCCAGAATTTTAACTCGTCATGGAAGCAAATTTAACTTTACGAAAATAAACATGGTTTTTACACAACTTCGGTGAGTAGAACAATAACCCGTAGATGTTTTACTTTTTAATGTCAGTAAGTAAAAAGTGTGTAAAAAGAAGAGTTGTTTATAGACTAAAATTAACAATATCGGCGGGGATAAATGCTGAATCATGCTTCACGTACGTGTAAATTTTAAAATGGCAGCCATTTGTGTTTTTGGTATTTTACAGTTGTGAAACAAGAATTGTAGTTATAACAAAACCGTCTGTGTTTTACTTGAGTGAGTAACATTTGGAACGCTGATTAAATTTGAATCGAGGCGTATAGCGATATTTTGTCTTACTCTACTGTGCGTGGAAACCTTAAGAACCATTTCGAGTTCCGTAAAAGGGGAAGATCACAATTAATATTACTACGCAATGTCAGATTCAGTTAATTTTGTGTTTTTGCTTTTATTTTATCAATTAAATACTTCTATTTTGATTGCAGCAGGCATAAATTATGTAAAAAAATATATTGTAGGATAAATAGAATACTATGTTAGTGTGATTGTGTACTTAAATTTATCCCACTCGTCTCAGAAAGGCTTACAAGGCTCGGCAAGCCTCGCCATGTAAATCTTTTTTCACTCGTGGGATAAATTTAAGTACACAATCACACTAACATAGTATTCTCTATGTTCCATTCCGATCACCATCATCAGCAATTATGATTACAAAATATTGACATACCCTTCAGCTCTTTTGTCACCTGCATCCATTCTCTTATGTCCTATTGTGTTAACAAAGTAATTGACCACTAGCACGCTATTTGGGAACCACTTAATATTCAAGATCCACTACAGCGTATACGGATTGTGAAGATCGGGCATCCCATGTACGCACTGTTTTTAAACCCCAAAGGCTCGGTGTTTACAATACATATGTATACATAACTGATTAACATACTCAGACTAGACGCAGATATTGGCAATGCGCCAAAACTTACTGTTAAATGAACATGTCCTAACAATAGAGGGATTTCCGATTACGTAATTCACCGGATGTCCGCCATTTCGGAGACTAGCTGATAATCCGATAATACGATTCGCTGAATGAACAGACACAAATGCTGATTTAACTTTCTGATTTTATGTGATACAATCGACAAAATGGTTTTGAAATGTGCAATTATTGGTTGTTCGAATAGAAAGGACCGTGAAAAGGACTTGAATTTTTATAGACTTCCAGCAGTGATAAAAAATCAAGGCTCTGAATGTGAGAACTGAGCGAGGACCGGCGTCGTGAATGGTTAGCCAAAATTAACCAGAACTTCGAAAATAAAAATCTGGATACTGTCAGGGTGTGTTCAGTCCATTTTTTAAGCGGTAAGTGCGATTTTTGTTTGTTTGTTAGGAAATATGCATGTTAATAAAATAACAAAGCTACATAAATTACATGTTTTTGTGCCATACCAGGGACCTATACATTTGTTTGTATAGGTCCCTTGCCATACCCATACCCCACCCACATTTGCCAAACATAAAGCTATGAAATTAGTGATGAAGTGTTTAAGCAAACTTTATTATACAAATGTTTCATGAAAAGGAATGCATATATGTGTTTACAGATTATAATTATTACACAACAATTGATCTTTTCAGGGAAAAAAAGCAGGGCTGTATGACCGTAACAGCCCAGATTGGTGTCCTACATTACGTCTCGGAGGGAATCAAGAACATGAAGATGTGTCGGTTGAGACAGGGACTACGCCTAGTATAAGCCGGTATAACCGAATGAAAGAGAGGAAGCGTCGCAAACTGGAGATTTTCGCTGAAACTCATACGAAAGAGCCTGACGTCTCGGTGTCTGAACAGACAGACGACAAGGATAAGGACATGTCATGTCAGACTGTAATCGATGGAAACTACCTTCGTGCCATGGACAGTGAAATTAATGCTCTTAGACAGGAAAATGAAACATTAAGGAAAAACTGTGAGAAAAATGACCGCATGTTTTCACCAAAAGACTTTGAAGACAACGATGAGAAAGTTAAGAACCTGACTGGACTTGCCACATTTGCTTTACTTATGATACTGTTTAATTACCTTGAGCCATTCTTGCAAAACATGGATGTTTTGGACAAATTTAGATGTCTAGTTCTCACACTCATGCGGTTAAGACTGAATTTATCAGTGCTTTTCTTGTCGTACGATTTTGACATTTCGAAGGCTTCTGTCTCTAGGATTTATTCAAGTGTTATTGATGTGATGTATTTACGGATGATTTGTTCGTTGGCCAGACCGCGAGTCATTACAGTTGACAATGCCAATGCAGTTTCGAAAAAACTTTTGCCATATATTGTTTTGAAGTAAACATAGAGCGACCATCTAATCTGAAAGCGCGTGCAGAAACCTGGTCCTCATATAAACATCATAACACAATCAAATTTCTTATAGGTATCACACCACAAGGAACAGTTTCTTTCATATCTAAAGCTTGGGGCGGAAGAGTTAGCGATAAAAATATTTCAGAGCACAGCGGCTTTCTTGATAAGTTATTACCTGGTGATCGTATATTAGCCGACAGAGGGTTCGATATACGAGACAGTGTAGGAATAATGTGTGCCCAAGTGAATATCCCTGCTTTCACAAAGTGGAGAGACCAGCTTTCTCCGGTTGATTTGGAAACAACGAGAAAATTGGCTAATGTACGTATACATGTGGAACGTGTTATTGGGACTGTAAGACAAAAATACACATTTTTGAACGGAACAATTCCTATCAGTTTTATTTATTCCGGACAAGTGGGTGTAGTAACAGTGATCGACAAAATAGCTCATGCCTGTTGTTCTCTAGTTAACATGAATGACTCAGTTGTTTGTTTTGAGTGAAATGCTTCGCATTGATTGTTTATATGGACTGGTTCTCATTTTGAATAGCAAGAGTAATCAATATTACACTATGAAAGGAACATAAATATTTATTGAATGCATATATACATACACGTATTGAGAATTATCAAAATAAAAACCATTAGAAGAGCAACAAAGATTTGAATATTAAGAGGTTTTACAGTATCAATTTTTCATAAATAAATACTGTAGAAACAAAGAAAGATAAATGTGTGGCAAATATTCAACCCAAATCATGTAAGTAAACATTATTGCAATTAATTCAGGAAACTTGTACTGTACATTGTACAATATCCGATATGAAGATTCAAACATGTTTTAGAATATTGCTCTAATGTTTGATTGTACTAACTAATTATTTGAGTCATGTTCTGAGAAAACTAGGTATAGTGCATATGCGTAGTGTCGCCCCAGATTAGCCTGTGCAGTCTGCACTGGTTTATAAGGGTTGACACTGTCTTCCTAAATTGGATGTTTGCTAAGAAGAGACTTCATTTTAACGGCAACTGTCATAAGTTAGAAAAGTGCCTTCGCGAATAAGCCTGTGCAGAGTGAACAGTCTGATCTGAGACGACACTTTAAGTACATGCATAAAGCCCAGTTTTCTCAGAACGCGTCTCATTAGATCATCAGTGATATATACAATATATGTACATTTTATTAATCTTGGAAGCTTACAATATATACAAAACATTTACAAAATATACAATGATATACAGGTAATGAGCAAAACAGATATGGTTTTAATAAAGTACATCAAGTTAAACCCGACTTATTGAATGTGTTTTAATTTCACTCATAGTTATTGAATTTTTTTTAATCGACATCTGAACAGTAATATTATATATACAAAATATTAATATACAAAACAACATTTACAAATATTTACACATGAACTTTTCTTACAAAATCACTTAAAGTTTTAATGCCATACTCCTCCTACAGTAGGTTACAACTTTTTAAACAATCCGCTTCTTTTTGAATGCCGGTAATATGCGACAGTCAGGGCAGTACCATTTGCCCTTTGGTGGTTTCTCTATTTTAACACACCTGTAGTGAAACCATTCAATTATACATTCAGTGTTATCACACGCTATCATCTCACCGTGTTCAACCTGACTACAAAGACAGTATAAAGTTTCATCACTCACATTGGTGGGGTAACAATTTAGACTGTCATTCACAACTTTCTTGTTAATATCAACTGACTTTAAGACAGATCCTGGTAATGTCGTGTAGAACTTCCCTACTAATTCTGGCAGTATTGCCGATTTAAAGAATTTCTCCGCTCCTTCACAAATAGTCTGCCACAAACCCTCGTCGAACATCACTGCTTCTATGTGACAGTTTCTCTCCGTCCACACTACAAAAAAGCACCTTTCTATGCGAGTCACACCCAGCTGCGTCTGGATCTGGTAATAGTACTGATGATTTTTGTCTAACTGAAGTTGTCCGTCTGTCTCTTTTAAGAAATCACATGTCTCACTATTGCGTTCCTCACTGCGTAGACTGTATGGGCATTTGATTTCAATGCACGCAGACCCACAACAATCACACGTAAATACGCCGTCTGGCGATGCCCTAATAAATGGGTTTGTTTGACTAATCACAAGACCACTGTCCGTTATCATGCTGTTGTCGTGAACCGGTCCTATTTCATTCATAAACACATCTCGTGCCATTTTCTCATTGTCGCGCCCCCATTTTGTCGCCAAAGAGGTAAAGCCATTTGAGTCCGGGTAGCATATCGATTTCACCAGTCTTTGCGAAGGGTCAGATTTATTGGTCTTTACAACAGCTTTTGCGTTTGACGCTGTAACCCGTCCTGCCCTTAAACGATGCCACATAACTGAACTTGCCTGTTTTTGGTCTGTTCTCCTCCATTTTCGGCAGGTTGGGTAGAACACTTAATTTCAATGTTGGCACAAGCATGTAAAACATCCTTATAAAACGCTCCAATCAATTTTTCATTTCTAAGTTCAGTCAAAACTGTAGGGAAATCATCAGTGTCCGACTTTGGCACAAACTTCTGGGTAAAGGGGGAAATAAGTGATAATATGGCCGGTTTAGAGTTTAATTTGCTCAATTGTTCGGCAAAAGGCATAAAGTCTTCTGCTGTCGCTTCAGGCACATTTCTTGACTTTTGAGTGAGGTCTCTGATATAGTAGGTGTTGAGGCACACATTCTATTTTTTTTTATCTAACTGCTTCTTTGCTGTTTTTGCTGACACAAAGTCAATGTCCCTCACCTCCTGATATGACACAGACTTGCAATCTGATGGCAAAAGCCAGTAAGCCTTAGACTCGGTCACAGTTTTCGCGTCACGTTCTTTAACTGTAGCTTCAATGGCGAATAGAAGTGACGCCACATGTGTACATGCCTTGCCCAGTCCAGCCATGCAGTTGCAGTGGCAAGAAACACTGTTCCCGTCGTTAGTGGCGATAATCCAGGGTCTTAATGGCTTCTCCCGCATTCTCTGTAAGAGGAGAACCTGGAATTTACAAACACATTCATGTACATATTATAATATAGCGATATAGTTAATTAGGAAGCTATGTACAATGCCGTGATATTATGCACGTTTGGAGAGAATGTGCATGCGCAATCATGTAACCAAGAAGGATGTTAGACCATTCAGGGCATAAACGTGTCAGAATTAATTTTTGTGTGTAAAGTTTAAAGGGGTGATGGTCGTTTCGTCCCACTACCAGTTCGAGCCACTGATATTTGTGTAGGGAGGGATTGGTCGTTTCGTCCCACTGATAAGATATAGCCAGGATGGTGTGAATAATAGCCAGGATGGTGTGAATAATACCGTATAGGTGTGAATCATAATGGGGTGTATATTGATGTAGCAAATTAAAATAGTGTTAACATTTCTAATCATATTTTCTTGTTTATTTTACCGGTTTCGTGTAGTTTCAGTTATTTACAATAATCCGTGTATATGTACTTATGATATTTTTTTTTGCCAAAAGCATGTTTTGCCGATTATGTGTTTATTATTATTATAATATGTTTGCATAGTGCATTATGTTCAATAAATTAATAACATAAAACGCTGTCGTTGTTATTTTATGCACCATGTGCATAACATGTATGTTCAATAAATTTAAAACAGATAAAATATTTCAGGCAACATGTAAAACGTTATTTTAATAATAATATAAGAAAGTGGTAGACAAAAGCTGATGTCCTTTTCAATAAAAAATATGACATATCCTGACATCTTACACAGTTTTGCAAGCGAATAACTCCGATACTTGTTCATTTAAATCACAAAATTCATTTCCGGCTAGTTATTTTTGTATAGCTTGAGAGCGATTTTTAAATAAAGATGTAAACCACTTTAGTTTTAGACTAAACTAGATACATAATTTTAATTTTAAAAAAAATCTCTACCCGAAATCTTACAGAGTTTCGATAACAAAGATTTACGGAACAATTTTAGAATCACAAACTTCATTTCGGCTATAGATTTGTATATTACCTTCAAAATGACACTTACAAGGGAAATATTAATAGCGAAATGGTAACTGTTTAGACAAACAAAGAGATGTATTATTCAATGAAAGAAGTCGTCCTAAGTCTATATTCTTACAACGTTTCTTAATGAATATCTCCGGAAAGTATAGAAAGTACGACATTTAATAAGAAATAATATAGGCTTAAACAAAGGCAGATATCAATTTAATTGTCTACATCGACCTTAAATCTATTTAATTAATATCAAAGATCTATCAAAAATATGTTCTGAAGGGATGTTTCAAATCTTTATATAGACCGTTCCATAATCGATAAATTGACCGCCGCCATATTGTCAGTCACGTGACTGTCCGCCATTACACTGCTGCTAACTGGTGCGAGTCTGCGATTCCAAAAGCCAAAGACGTAGAGAATACCCGCTTTACCGTTGTCGGATAAATAAATTACTTAATGAATTAATGTGAGGCGATTATCACATTTTTGTTGTTTAAATGATTGTTTGAAGTTGAGATTGATTGTTACAAATAAAATTTTAAAATGCTTTCGTGTATTTGTTTTTTTTATATATCTGTAATCAAGTGGTAATCATCGGCGAAAATTTGCCGGTTCAGTCGCTCATACTATGTCTTTGATTAGACTTGTTACTTTTAACGTTTCACAAACAATTCACGCATGTATTGTTGTGTTGATGTTAATAGCCGCAACATCAAGCAATTTATATTTTAATTAATACTTATTAAAGATTCTCGCGCAATTAATTACCGCTAATTGTTTGTAATTGGTCTCATTTGGTAAAAATCTACATTCCAAAATCATAACATATTATATTAAGTACGGTATGATATTTTTGATACGCCTTCCATTATTTTTCTTGTTCTAACTGATATCAAAGATAAAAAATTGTGGTTTGGATTTATATTTAATTTTTTTTAGATGAAATTTTGTCACGTTAAAAAACGAGCTTTCATGAGAGAGTGATATTGATCTTGACGACCTTTTATGTGATTGTTCGGAAGATGAAGAGAATGTGGTCTATGTGATATATTTATATTTTCATCTGTGAATCATTTAACAGCTATAAAGCTAAAAAATACTAAAAAATGTATTTTATAGGTCTTTGAAGTAACGCAAAACATATGGATAACGACACCAAATGTTTAGTCAATTAATCCACACAAAAAAACTCCGAAAAAAAACACCTAAATAATATTTCAAAAATATATTATTAAGCGCCAAACGAACTTATTAATACATTTATTTGCAACTTTAAAAACGCGGCATAAGCATCAAATTAAAGATTATCTGAAGACTGAAAGGCCAACAATTTGACACAACAAAGAGCTCAATGCATAAGCCGTAATATTTTTGCAGAAAAGCTTCAATAAATTACAATAGTAATACATCTAATTATAAAAAATATAATTATGAATGGCATGAGTACGTTAGTGTGATAAACACGTGAGTAATAGAAAGTGTAAGGGGTGCATTGAAAATAAACGTACTACAAAGCCCTATTAAAAGCGAAGTGCATGGCAGTATTTACATGTAATTTTAATTTGATGGGTTTTGTACAGAGAATGACGCTATTGAGGAATATTAACATACAACTGAAAAACACAACTTTACATGATGCAATTTGAACTGTGTATTCATGTATATTGAAAACTCGTTACTAGTGAGTATGAGTGGCAAATATCTAACATTTTAACACACATATATCTATATTAATATTTTTTTTAAACATTATTTACCTCCGTTCGTGTCAAATGTAATTTCTTGTTTTTATGATGTCGTTCGTGCATTGCCGTAACATTAAATCTTCATACGAAATGACGTATTTTTAATTAACCGATACCCGCTAAATACGTTAAATGTTATGTTTTTAGGTAAATGTTATAATTATCAAATACTTTTTTTTCATAAATTAAACCAGGGATTTAAACGGGCTAGTACGGTGTACAATTTCTGATATTCTATATTGGACATAACTTTTAATTTGTACAATATGTAACATATCTAATGAACGCAACTGTTAAGTATGTCGGGGGTAAAATATTAAACCAAATGACTGCTTAATACTACCAGAAATAGAAGACATGGTGGCATCATCAATTGTGTTTAATGACCAGACTGTCATCTGCCACCCAGTGTGGTTTATGACACCCCGGGATGACGCCATGTTGTTAGTTAAGTCTGGATAATATCTGATCAAAACGAGATAATCGGATTATGCAGAACAAACAGGCAATTCAACACTGGAATGCAAAGGATTACGCGATTTTAAGATTGATGCATATAATCAAATGATAAATATTGCATTTAGTTTAATTAAATGGTTTTTTTTATGTTTCAACGTGTTTATTTTCCTATACAAATACCTAAAAAATGCACGTTTTTCAAACATTTTTCTGTTATAACACTAGCTTAACATCTCCTCTAGCAGAAAAACTTTATTTCATACAATTTGCATGACAAACAAAAAAGTTTTACAAAAAGAAAGAAATTCACCCGTTGAATAATCGGTGCTCTCTTATATATGTTACCGGTTGTTTGGCAGTAGTGTAATGGCGGACGCGGAGAGTATTCAGGGGAGATAATTGGGTAATTACTAAATTATGGAACGGTCTATATTGATAGATCTTTGTTAATATCTCCGGCACTATTTACGCTAAAATCACAACGTTACTTCACACTTTAGATATTTCTATACCTTTATAATTATGCTTGAATAATTTTATTCCATAAAGAAATAATTAAATTTTATACAAAGGCATTACTGAAATGTATGCTTAAAAGTGCCAACTCGGCCTTAAACATTACGTGTTGTCACTGAATATTGTCACAGTTCGAGCCACTGATATTTGTGTAGGGAGGGATTGGTCGTTTCGTCCCACTGATAAGATAATGCTCCCACTTAAGGGATCAATACAGAGACCTCCCAGTGACTAAGCCAGTTAGCAGACACCCCATCCATTATACCACAGCCAACGAACCAGCTTTAAATTCCTATGGCTAGAAAACTAAAAAAATATAAGATGCTAGATCTTTAAGCTAAGAACATGTAACTCGTTTTAAGATTGATTTTTTTGGATGCGTTACTTAATTATTGCAACAATTATACTATTTTGAACACAATAATGTCCATATATTTATTAAAAATACATGGTTATCAAAAAAACTTCAAAAGCTTTTGCCCGTAAATTAGGTAGCACCTATAATCATATTATTTAAATTTATGAAAAATCGCATGCAGAATACATTTAACCTGAATAAATAATCTTGAAATTAAACAATGTTGTTTTACATGGCACAGAGGTGACCATCAAAGGTGCAAAAGCTTCCCGTTTTCATTCAAACCTAAACGGTATTATTCACACCTACCCGGCTATATATTATCAGTGGGACGAAACGCTACCCCTTTTCAACAGTAATATCAGTGGCTCGAACTGGTAGTGGGACGAAACGACCATAACTTGTTTAAAGGCAGTCATCGATCAACACTTTTCCAGGCAGACTAATGTGGCACTTCAGCAAATGCTTAAATCGCCAACAAAGAGTCATTATTGACATGAAAGAAAATTAATTTGAAAAATGTAGAAATTAAGAATGTAAGTTCAAAACAATAAATACCTTTGCCATTACAATCACATGCTGTCCATGTACAATCCCGACTTTATCACGGACCCATCCGCACACAAACTGGTTGTAAGCCTCTAAAGACTTGTAAGCTTTTAAATCATCCATGGTGTATGGACTTGGTTTGAGTAATTAATAATTCACTATGTCTGGATACGTGATTCTCGGCAACACATTAACATCTTGTGTCCAACTCAATTTTTCTTCGTACGGATCAAGTCCACCGACAATCGATAATTTCCCTTCATATCGCTGTGTTTCATCATTAGTCAGTCCATCTCATCTTTGTATGAAATCGATTTCTGCAAATTTTCTTTCGATTTTGCCATCATTTACATGTTTTAACGCAACATATAACCCTCTATATTTGTTATTTGTTTATCGACAACAAAAGAACGCTTTAAAAATTTTAAGACTGCCTCCAATATGGCGGACGTGACGGTATCAGGGTAAAAATCTCCCTTTTCTGAAATCCCTCTAGTAAGATTTCAAATTAATTGACATTGATAATCCTGTTTTCATGTCAATAAATAACATTGAACTTAAAATGTACCTGCTGGTAGTGGTCCGTGTTGTATTAAATATAAAGTTAACATAACGAATCGGGTGTTGAATTAGTTATAAATAACGATTAGGGAAATACGGAGCTTTAACATCGTAAAATGTCAACATATTTTAATTCGGGATATGGCCTGGAAAACACGATGTGAGACTCGGATAAGCGCATATTCGGATAGAATACTATTGATTTAAAATACCAAAATGATAATCTCCAATCCCTTGTGGATAAATAATATACCCTCAACATATTTTGAATTGACCATGCCCAATACAACTGAGGATTCCAAAGCTATGCGGATGAAAACGGCAAGGTATTCTAAAAATACTACTGTAATGTTTTTAAATATATCCATATATATAATAAATAATAAACTGTTGTTTTGTTAGCATTAATAGTATTATATAACATTGATATGCAATTTTACTTTGTTTAATAGATTACTTTTATGACAGCTGTTAAGTAATAAAATTCGAATTTGGACACAAGTGGACAGTATCAAACCATCGACTAGATATTGTCGAAATTAATATTCTGACAGAGTTTCATCAACATTGACTCATAATTAAGGCCTCTTGAGGCTCGATTTATAATAAGTTTATTCAAGATTTGACCTATTAATCATAAGTTCTTGTCGTGATTTACCCACTTTCAAAGCCATTTCAACATTCTGAAAAATGAGTTATTAATTTGGCTTCTATCTTGGAAATAAAGAATCTGCTGATATTTAACATGGTGACCTATGTTTAGACACACGCAAAACAGATTCAAACTCGGCTTTCATATTTTTATCAACACATTTTATTTTAAGATTATTAACAAATACATATGCACTATACACATTAAAACAATAATCAAATTTAACTAGAGATGAAAAACTGTATGTAACACATCCCAATTCAATGACATCAAAAGCATAATTATAGATTAGTAATGTGTATCTACCTTTAATATAGAGATGTAAGTAAGGCTTTAAAAAATATTGAAGGTAATGCATATTGTTTTGCTACATAAATGGGGTTTTTAAACTAAAATATTATATAAAGTAATTGTATGTACATTTTCTTGTTCATTATATGCGTGTACTCTTACGGGTTAAATATGACTAGTGGTCATATAAATTAGTTCCAAAAAACAGTATGTCTTTGTAGGAGATAAAATAACTTAACAGTACAAGAACAGAGATGCTCAATATAAACAGACCTTTAACGTGCACATACATAGTGTAAAATGGAATGAATGCGCCACTATTTAAATTACAGAATGTATTAAATAATTGAATCAAGTAAACACTTCGAGTATAACACAATTGCATGTAATTTTTTTAGGGTAAACTTTTCAAAATATAAAAAAAAACAAAAAAACAATCATTTTCCAAACAAAAAGGAGTAAGTAAAAATTGTGATAAGAGATAAAAATGGCACAGAGAAACAATTGCAAGTGTATATAATTATATTGTATGACACATTGGTCCTATCTTTAATTCAGGCTATGATTCATCGAGCTTGTAAAAAGATAATTGCCCACAATTAAAAGCTTCATTTAAGATAAAAAATACAAATTATTGTCCAGATTTTTTTCGATTTTATTTGTTTTATTTTCTGCATTGAAGCCAGAACTGTTCTGGTACCTTCGATTAAAATTGTTAAGCACAAACAGTTGGGGCTATACATTATCCCCTTGTTTGAAAATCACATTGTTGTAAACCAACGTCACCCACTGAAACACCTAGACGACACATGCAGCATATTCTAAAGCCTGAATAATGTCTAAAACAAATAATATAAACATCCCAAACTAAACAAATCCAAATTATTAATACACAATTTACTGTCATTAGATAATTGCTATTTGAATGAAGGCCTTGTTTTTTTTTGTTATGCCTATTTGTTTTCCGTCACGTCGCTTAGTTATGTAAGTTTAATGTAAATATTTAATTTAACATTGTGATTTTGGTTATATGAATATAGTATCTTCATTCTTGTTCTTCTCGATGGAATGATGAACTTTGTTAGAGCTTGTTGTAGAAGTACATGGCGCAAGTAAAATCAAACGTGTCAATATGTTTGAAAATGTAAGGCTTAAGTAGAACAGTGGAACGCTTTCAAACTATTAAATTTCGATGAAAATACAATACAAACATCTTCATTTGTATAGTGTTATTCCATGTTTAAGTTTGCCGCTCTCGAACAACAAGAGTTACCAGACAATTTGGAGATATCATTGGCGATTTACCAAACAAAGTAGTTCTATTGAATCATTTTTGTCAAATATTTTAATTCTTCAACTACATTCATTCACAAATTGACAACATTGTGAAAACATGTTTAATGAATAGCAGAGCAGTAAATTTACATATTATGAATTATTTTTTTCGCGGAAGAGTACATGTATGTATAATAAAAATGGTGTATTATGCTACGAGTAGTATAAAAACAATCATTTCAGCGCCATTTTGTTAGGTGCCATTAGGTGCTCTGAGGTGCTCTGAGGTGCGGGTCAAGTCGATAGTGTTGCAGCCATTTTGTTAGGAGCGGGTCAAGTTGAGGTCAAGTCGATAGTTCAAATGTAAGGTGGTTTTCACCTGGTGCCTGTTATGCATATATTCGCTTAGGGATATGGTAATAAATTGCTGTTTATTGTTGTCGGTGTAATGAGCGTGTAATTCACCTGCGAGATATGCGTGACTTTTGGGTATTAGAAGCGATTTCATATGATTGGAGCGTAATCGATTGTAGCGCTTTTTTTATGCAAACCCGATATAATTTGAATGCATTTGAAAAGCGAGCGGTATGGAACCACAGGCGCATAGAACATTTAACATGATTTGGCGCTTTTTTTATGCAAACCCGTTATAATTAATTCTGAATGTATTTGAAAAGCGAGCGGTATTAAACCACAGGCGCGCAAAAGTTGTACATGATTTGGTATAATTCCTTACAATGTTCATTAACAGTCAAAGTAAAGCGGTTTGATTATACCATCATTAGCGAAATCCAGAAATTATATTCATCTGTATTGTGTTACTATCAGCTCAAATATTATTAACTCAATCTGTCGTTCTATACATCTGACACATCGTTCATTAATTACCTGTGAAAACTTGTAAACAGTTAGCAACGCGTTCAGCTATTCGCGCAGCTCGATAATCATAGCGTAATGAGTGTCAGATTAGGTAGGCATTACCTTCTTGCATAATCTCTTAACGGTTTGTTACATTCTTCATTTGAGCAAATCAATTAGTTTTTAAATGATCAAGCGAAAATTAAAGATTCCGTATGTGTTGTTTTTTTTCTTTAAAGAGATAAGTAAATACAAAATAAAAAAACACCAATAAAAATAACCATAACCAATTTTAATAATTTATGATAATAATAAAAAAAATTTAACGCATATAAATCGACATTTGAAGATTAATCAGTAGGTATTTGTATTAACTATAATTCTTCACCCCAAAATAAGATATTGTGTAAATATAAAAACAACCTGGAGATGATGACCTTAGGTAAAATGTTGTATTAGCACATAATACATTATTCGTTTAATAACTATGCATCAATCAAGTAACCCCTAAGAATCAATACTCCGAACACGACAAGGGTAATATGACATTTTATCCCTCCATTTTGCATCAATTCCGAGGATGGGTCAGAGGTTTTTTTTTTCAAACAAAATGTTATAATATGTTTGCACATTTTACTTTATGTAATCGACTACTATTAGTATTCAATCGTTTCGCATCTGTAATACTTTATTAATTTCAAATGATGAAAACTTATAACGAACAGCTATTTTGCTTTGAATATGCCAGTCGTTTATAGTGCGAATATATGATTTTAAAATTGTTAACTATGTGAATTAACACGTCCATTGAAATAATTTGCAACACATTTCGACCAGATGTATTTGTTACGGCAATTAATTGATCAAGCCAAGAACTACAGATTTATATCAAAATGTAGCCCTTAGCGGTGTGAAATATAAATGTGCCATATAAAGATACAATCCAGGACATTGTTTGTAGATTGTATCTTATATTTTTATGACGAAACACTTTTCGTTTCATAGCGATGTGATATGATGATAATTATGGTATGTGAGAGGAAAGGAAAATTATCAAGTCTTTTCGGTGAATATAATACCTATTGTTTTGATTTATACCTTCCAAATAACTAGTCAGTTTATTGATAGAAAATCAACAAAGGCGTGAAATTGTAGCGCTTTTGTCGCGTGAACCCGATATCTTTCCAAATGTATTTGAAAAGCGAGAAACTTATTCAGTATAGTTTTTTACAATGTTTGTTAACAGTGTTGACTAAGATAAAATCAGTTTTAAAATTGAATTGTTTGAGTCACTATACGCACGTTATAAATATTATACGTAAACATAAACACAATAAAAAATGTTGTTGTGAGCACTAAAACTTATCACAAGAAAGAAGGTATCTGTTATTAAAGGTAGCGAGAAAATAACAATGTATGCAAATATCCAACGCTTTATGTGTATTTGGAAATGCCTGAATGAAAAATGTTTAATCGACAAGTTTTAATTAAAATATTCCAAAAATTATTTAAACTCATTTAAGCAAAATGATTGTTTAAAAATAATTTTACATATGAAAATAATTGTAAGAATTTGAAAGAAAAAAGTTGAAAGGAAAATATTTTTAAGGTGAATGTTTTTGAAAATAAGTTTCAGAAATTTATTTACGAGTGAATTTTTATAGAAAAGCAATGTTTAAGGGAAATGTTTTTGAAATTAAGTTAAAGAAATAATTTTGGAATGAAAAGTTAATCAAACTATTTTTGAAAATTAGATTAAGAAATAAATTTAAAATGAAAACACTATGAAAAATATCGTTGATATAAGAAATAAATTTAAAATGAAAACACTTTGCAAAATATTTTTGATATAAGAACATATTTTTAAGGTGAATGTTTTTGAAAATAAGTTTAAGAAAATTATTTACGAGTGAATTTTTTAGAAAAGCAATGTTTAAGGAAAATGTTTTTGAAAATAAGTTAAAGAAATAATTTTGGAATAAAAGTTAATCAAACTATTTTTGAAAATTAGATTGAGAAATAAATTTAAAATGAAAACACTATGCGAAATATCTTTGATATAAGAAATAAATTTAAAATGAAACACTATGAAAAATATCTTTGATATAAGAACAGAACATATTTTTAAGGTGAATGTTTTTGAAAATAAGTTTCAGAAATTTATTTACGAGTGAATTTTTTAGAAAATCAATGTTTAAGGAAAATGTTTTTGAAAATAAGTTAAAGAAATAATTTTGGAATGAAAAGTTAATCAAACTATTTTTGAAAAATAGATTAAGAAATAAATTAAAAATGAAAACACAATGCAACATATCTTTGATATAAGAAAATGATTTGAAAAGTTATGCACATTTTTTTTTAAATATAAGAAACTGTTTTTGAATTAGTTTTAGAAATAATTTTAAAATAAAAGTTAAAAACAGCAGTGTTGTACAGATGTAAACAAATCACATTACTGTTTGATTACCAATTTCAATAATTTTTCTTAAACATGTAAACCAATCAACAAACTTTAATCATTACTGTCCGTATTGTTTACACGGGTTTACATATGAACGACTATTACAAGAACATATTTTATATTGTCAAGTACATGGTGAACAAAAAATTGAATAAACCAACGAAAGAAGATTGTTTCTTAGAATTTAAAGATTTTGAAAAGTCATTACGTGTACCTCCCGTCATTGATTGCAGACTTTGAAACTTTAAACAACCCGTAGACACAACATCACAGTTAGGTTCTACTATTCAAACACAACTCTTAGAACCCTTGTTCATTTGGTTATAAAGTGGTATCAACCGATCCCAACTTTTCAAAAGACACTGTCTTGTAAAGAGGTGTTGATGCACCTTAAAAGCTAATTGAATGTCTAATGAGAGAAGCTCAAACAATAGAAGAACAATTAAACAATATAAAACCATTAAATTTGACCTCGAGCGAAGGAAAACACGTTTCGATTGGCTAAACATTGCTCTCTATGCAAAAATGTTTTAAATCATCAGATAAAAAAGCTAGACATCACGATCATACAAGGCAAATTTATCTGAGCTTCACACATTAATTGTAACTTGCACTGCAAACAGGCAAATTTCATACCAGTTATTTTCCACGGTCTTAAAAAATTTGATAGTCATTTGCTTTGTCAAAGCATAGCTCGTTCAAAGAGCATAAACTTCGATGCATTCCACAAACTATGGAAAAATATGTGAGTTTTTCTATAGGAAACAAAGATTCATCGACTATTTTGGTTTTTGGCTGTATCATTGTCATTTTGAAATGTATTAGTGTAAACAATTCGAAGAGAACGTTAATGTCATTTTTTTGAACATTCCTCGTTCTTGTCAACTTATTAGTTTATTATTGTTGATTAAATATAAACATGTATCTTTATGAAGCAGTCGGGTTCATCAATGTCGTAGGTCATAATAGAGCAAAGGTTGAGCGTACAAAAGTTGAAGTTGCGATAATGTTTCTGTAATAAATATATATTTTAACACTAAGCTAAACTCAGTCACATTTCTTTATGTCCACGTGCTGTATTTACTAGAGTTGCGACACCTTAAGTGTTTCGCGGGATGGAATGAGTGATTACGAAAATTTTGGGTAAGAAAAATGTGGGTACGAAAATTTTGGTTACGAAAAATATGCCAAAAATAATTTGGGTACGAAAAAAAAATGGGCTTGGGATCTTGAATGATCACCAAACTGGCATTATTTTGGAAATGCTGAAATAGCCCGGGGTCTTACGTTCATGTCTTTTACAGACACATCCGTTATCTGATCCCTTTTATAGAATCGAAAGCGTTCCACTATCACTTATGGTCTAGGGTTGAAGTATTTCTGCAACAGTTCACATAGTACTTTATAGGTCTTTGTACCTGGTTTGTTTGGGGAAGTCAAATCTCTCAAAATCTGGTAGTTCTTCCACCGACTAATGACAGAAGAGCTAGCACACTCTTTTCGTTGGCTATCTCATTAGCAGTATATATTTCCCCAACAATTTACTGTAACAGTTCCTCGACTCCGTACTGTCATCGAAATTATCAATTTTTCCAATGAATGTCGCCATTTTTCAGTGAATGTTTCTACCAAGACATCGATTGATGACAAACAAATCAAATTTTAAACTTGAAAATGCCGAATTGACGTTCAAAACTGTGAGCCGACACTCGCCTATCACAAATCCTCGTCGCCAATGTTAATTTAAGGGTTCGCAAGACGATTAAACTATAAGTTTATGGCTGGAATTGCCAAGACAAAAACGCAACACTATATTTCCGGTGTAACCACCCAGGCTAACAAACACACTTATGCACTAGCACCGAATCCCCGATGCCGGACAAAACATCAAGCTAAGTTGTGTAAGAACTAAATGGGTTTACAAACTTTCTCGCGTGTTAGGCCTATTGGTATATACAATTCAACGCGTTGGACAAATTCAAGAACACAATTGACACTTACCTAGTTTTCTGTCACACCTATTTGAACAACTGTACACTGCACAAAGCGCGGGCCTCAGTATTGATGATATTTAAAACAATAATTCCGTCGTTGATTATTTAAATAGATATACACGTGAACGAAGTTTGTAGTATTACTAGTTATCAACTAAATGATTGAAACATAAAAAATAATAATCTGGCAAATGCTGCGTGCAAACCAACATTGTAACGTCACCAGAAGATGTGTTAACGTCACGAACAGCGCTACTTCCGGCCAAGCGCGTTTTTATAGCGATTCCGCAATAAAAAATACCACTTTTTCGGGATTAAATCAAAAACTGGATTTTTCACAAATATGACTAATACGCCATCGTGTAGATTGCGTTCTGGTCCATATACATGTCAATCTTCAGCAAAAGTGTTGGCCAGCTTTCAAGCGCCTCAAATCGCGGCTATACCCTGGAGCTTAACGAATTGATGACGTCAATATAGCACTCATTCCATATTTCAGTGCATTTGATGATGGTAACCTAAGTTCTCGCAAAGATTTTAATATACTAGACTAGTAGAGTTGCGACACCTTAAGGGTTTCGCGGGATGGAATGAGTGGACAGACCAATCAAATTGAAAATCGATTACTAGAGTTGCGACACCTTAAGGTTTTCGCGGGATGGAATGAGTGGGGAGATGAAATAAAATGAAAACCTATTTATTTCAGTGCATTTGATGATGGTAACCAAAGTTCTCGCAAAGATTTTAATATACATATCACATGATATTAACCATAAAACTCGCAGACATTTTTATTGTTTCGAAGCCGTTCGATTAGCTGCCTTAAAAAGTAGAACTTCATTTCCCATGACTATACTATTAAAAGCGTGAAAAGAGCAAACAACTGCAGTTTGTCGGACATCCCATCTTAAACACTATCGATTAGCATTAAGCCTTTTTCTGTGTCTACAAAATTCTGTGTATTTTATTGAAACATCATTATAGCTTTGCATAAGATAGTGTTGAATTCATTTTGCAATGCAATCAGCGCTTTGATTTTATATTATATAAATATTACATGGCTGACAGGGTGACAGTAAATTGTCAACTTGAGGAAATACTGTAACCGAGGCGAAGCCATTAGGTAAGCGTGACGTTTATACTAAATTAAGTTTTTTTATAACTCTTGTTAAAGCTGAAATTGAGTCACCAAACTTCGCTATAAAACGGTGTCGGTTGCAATAGATATTTCAATGTGCTACGTTTAAATATTATAATGTTTGATTATTTTGTTTATTTGTTACGCACTTTATGTTGCTCACGGCAAGCCTCGCCGTGTAAACCTTTCTTCAACTCGTCGGACAATTCAAGTACACATGATACTTACATTGTATTTTATTTTTTTCTGTGTATTGATGATGGTAACCAAAGATATTGCAGAGATTTTAATATACATGAAACTATTTCAATTAATGCTTTTTTGAGAAGTCCGTCCCCGCTTGCCGTTTGTTATTGTTAATATCATACTATTTTTCTCCTCTACATAAAAAATTCTCAAACCGGCTTCCGTACTTTTATTTTGCATGCAACTGATTGCGCAATTTATGACGTATGTCGTGTGACGTAATTTATTTGTCAAAACAATCAATTTTAAGTTTAATTCTCTGGATGTTTTTAACAGTCATTTATTTGCTAAAGCATCGAACGAATGCAAAAACGTATTACGGATTGTGTGTTTATCATACTGTGATACATAATTGTAATTGTTATAAATATTGGATTATCGTCGTCATTAAGGTAAGCGTGTCGTTTATACTAAATTGAATTGCTGCTCACGTTTATTTATTGACTCAATAATTAAACCCTAAATTAATGATGTATTTGTCTCATTATAATGTAGATTAAAGATATTATCGGATAAATAGAATACCATGTTAATACCAGTGTGTACGTACATTTATCCGACACGTCGGAAAGCCTCGCCGTGTAAATCTTTCTTCAACTTGTCGCACACAATAACACATAGATTTATGTCATGTATATCTAAACAACCACACTCTGCACAAAAGAAATGCGAGTGTACTTCATATTGATATTCAAACACAATAATTACGGGTGTTTATCGATTTACAACCCTTACTGTTTATTGAATTAATAACGCGTACCTTAGTTTCTTTGTTTCGTAACAGATGGAAGCTAGCCTAAGCGCTTTC